>NW_023658512.1:0-23865 GCF_015228065.2 Penaeus monodon | reverse complement strand
AAACCTTAAGAAAGGGGAAATATCAGAGAATACAGGATGCAGAAAAAAGGAACAAACAAAAAAGACAAAATTCCGACAGAGATTTAAATATAAAAAAAGTCCGATAAAGAAAAAGGATCGGCGCAGGAAGTTGTCTGCACAAAACATTCCTTTCCATCACCGCAGGGCTGGTCTACCTCACCGAAGGCGAACGGAGAAATGAGAGAGGGAGCGGACCACATCCCCGCGTTCCTCCCTCACGAAACGACACACCTGTAAGATCCAGAGCAGATTTTAGCCCGCCCCCCAAAGTTGCGTCCGTCCCTCCTGCTTATAACACCCTTTTCATCCCGTTTTCCAACACTCCCTTCTCCAGCAGGCGCAGCGGTTCGACAAGGACTTCAAATACCCAACCGAACCTCCCCTCTCCTTGACCAGGTGTAGCCCCCATGAGAAGGGCTCCTGCTGCTGCCTCCTTTCCCCTCCCCCCACCCCCGTTTTTCTTCATTTTTTTTCTTGTGTGGCCATGGGCCTCTTTGTTTCTTGGTCAAACAGGTGGTAGAGGAAACCGAGAGAGCACCCCCCTTGAGTTCCTCCTCCCCACTCTTTCTACAGACCAAAGGCATAGATTCAACCCCAGTCGGACGCCGATAGAGAGTTTATGTGCCGAGAGAGAGACGGAACAGCCCCCGTCGCCCCCGGCCCCCCCCCTCCCGACACCACCATCATCAACCTAGAGGCGAAGAGACACCCCCCAGACGAAGAAGCCATGGGATCCTCGCCCTGCATCAAAATATAATATTTTTTCCTGTGTTATTTTTATGCTTTTCCTACATACATTTATTTGAAAAAATATAAATAAAAAATGGTACCCCCTCGCCCCCCTCCCCGAGCCCGTGTTCTCGTCGGTTGATCTGGACGTTTCCCAGGTGGTTCTTTCTTTTTGATGAAACCTTAAATTTGTGCGTTGCCTCATTAATTACCCTTGGCCAGAGCACAGATAGACATGGTCTGGTTTCTCTTTCCCCCCCCCCCTCTTGGTTTTCTTGTAAGCCGGCCTTTCCTTTAACATAAAAAGGGAAACCCAAAAATACGATGAAAATACTTTCGAGTTTGAGACAAATGATTAAACAAGATTTCCCAAAATCAGAAATACCTCATCAAAGAAACAGTTTTGTTTGCTTCCTTGAAAGACAAAATTTACGGAAGAAAAGAACATTTACCCCCTTCTCGCCCCCCCCTTTAGGAGTCCCCCCCTCCCTCCCCCGTCCCCTCCCTTTCCGTATTTGGGTTGTACCTTTTTTCGTTGGTCTTTGCCAGAGCACAGACAGGCCTGGATAGATTTCCCCCCCCCCTTTTTTTGTTTATTTTCCTGTGCCTAATTGAAGAGAAAATGTCATAGAGTATTTACATGATGTTCTCCCCTATGATGTTTTCTGTTTTTTTTCCAATTACCTTTTTATGTATTGTTGGTCTTTGCCAGAGCACAAGTAGGCTTGGCTAGATCCTTTTGTCTTTTCTTTTTTGAAACCTTTTGCTTGGAATAATGAACACCTTTCCCTTTTGTTTATTAGCTATCTTCTTTTTGTTTGTTTTATATAATGCTTATGTTTCTTTGTTTTGATATACCCTTTGTTGGTATTAGCCAGAGCACAAACAGGCACGGCAAATTTTCATTTTCTCCGCCTCTTTTGAAACTTTTTTCTTGAAATAATGAACATCCCTCCCCCTTTTTTAATGTTTTGGGAAGCTATTTAGCTATTTTTATTTTGTGTTTGTTTGATATTATGCTTATGTTTCTGTGTTTTGATGTACTCTTTTGGGTCTTGCTAGAGCACAAATGGGCATAGCTAGTCTCAGTTTCCATCTCTCTCTGAGACCTTTTCTGCTGTGTATAATGTCCGTACTTTTATCCTTTGGATTCTAGATGATGATAGACACTTTTAATTTGTTTGAAAATATTTAGTTACATATATAAAAAATATTCTTTGTTCCCATGCCTTCCAACTGTTTGTAAAACCCTCCTTCCCCTCGTTTTCCTAGCATATACCTAGAGAGGATCAAGGAGAAGGTCCCCAGTCCCCAAGTTACACACACCGCGGTGCTCTTTTTCCCTATTGTATATATGTCATATTTTTTAATAAGAGTTAGTATATACACAATAGTGCACCCGAAGAGGCCATGCAGGCGAAAACGCGTTCGTGACTTGGTGTTTACTAAGTGTTAAGTGTAACTTGTGTTTTTTATCTTTTTGACCCCCTTATGTGAACACAGAGCAAATATGAAACAGTGAAAAAACCAAGTAACGAAAGGATACCAGGACCTAAGACGGCAACCGCACACCTTTTAAGAAACAAGTTTAGGCTAGTCCTACCTCGAAAGGAAGCTAGCCTCCTCAATTTTCTGTTGGTTTCCCTTTTTTAAAATAGCTCATATATCCCCGGTTGTTTGTTTCGCAGTCGCACACACCCTGGTGTTTTCGTTTTCTTGCTGTGGTTTTGGGACCTGTGAATATTGCTCCCCACATATTTCTACTTCCTTTGAAAGTGCGCCTAGTGTTTTTCCCCATGAATTTATATATATCAGTGATATAAGCAGAAGAAACGATAAAAAACCCAACCTAACCCTAGAAAACCACAAAGAAGTTGTATTCAGTGGAATGGTAACAACCAGGAATCAATCACGAGACGAGAATATGACAGAAAAAATGAAAATAACATCAGAAGAGATGAATTTAGGTTCCCTATCTGTAGGCTGAGCAAAAAACATGGAAGGAATTTTCGAAAGACTAGCTGAACCTGAAGCATATGAAATAGAACGGATATAGATAACCCCCATTCCCTCCTGACTGATGGATGGATCACCCGATGCCTGGGCCCCGGGCAACCCGGGGCTATAGATGCCTCGCCTTGATGCCATTGTTGAAAAAGGGGAGAAAAGGGAAAATTGGTTACCCGGAAGACCCCATACCCAGACCACCTGCAGAAGGGACTAATGAAAATACCCCTCTCACCCACTGAGGAATACACAGACCTCCAAACCTAGCCACCCTCTCCAAAAAGAAACCCTGTGCTGCAGAAAGTGAAATACTGTACCGTTTGCGAATGCAAGGGTTGCAGGAGTAGCAAGGCAGCAGTCCAGATTACAAATCCCCCTCAGTTTCCTGCCCCCTATGGATCTTAGAAATTGGAGAATTAATTGGAAAAAAGCTGCCGGGAATGGAAAGGCGGGGCGCCAAAAAAGGCAAAGAACCCAAAATCCTTGAAAGCCCCTGAACAGAATAAGGAGAGAACCCCAGAAAAAAATGTCCCAAAAATACCTCAAAGAAAAACAGAAAAAAAAAACCCCCCGAATAAAATTCTGTGAAAAGGAGTCAAAGAAATTAAAAAACGAAAATTTCTCGGAACGGGGGAAAAAAAGGGGTTTTCAAACCCAAGAAAAAAAGAAGAAAAATACCCCCCGGGGCCCACCCCCAAAGAACCCCCCCGAGAAAAAACCCGGAGAATACAACCCCCCTGGACGAATCCCCGGGGAAAAAGAAAAATGGACCCCAAAAAAAAACCGGCCCAAAAAACCCCCCGCAAAGCAAAACAGACCCCACAAGAAGATTCTTCGGACGGGGGAGAAAAACCTGGGTCCCCAAACGGGCCCCCCCCCCCCCCCAAAGCAAAGAAAAAAAAGGAAAAGGTCGCACCCAAAAAAAACCAAAAAAGGCCCCAAAAAAACCCCCCAAACGGGAAAAAAAACCCAGTGGAACATCCAACAAAAAGAAAAAAAAAAAAATCAAAAAAAAAACACAACCCCCCCGGGGGGGAAACCCCCAGAAAAAAGATAATTACCCCCAAGAAAAAGGGACAACAAAAGGGGAAAAGAAAAAGGGGGGAAAACGGGCCCAAAAAAAAACCCCCAAAGGGCCCCAGGTGGAAGAACCCCAAAGTCATCAACGAAAACAAAGTCGACACAAGGGGTGGCCCCCCAGGTTTTTCCCCGAAAAAAACACACAATTAAAGCCGGAAAAAATTGGAAAAAGAAATAAACCCAAGATTAGTTTTAAATTTCCCCCCCCCCCCCCCTTTTTTCCCCCCCCCCTCCTCCCCCCCCCCCCCCCCCCCTTTCCCCAGGAAACCCCCCCTCCGAGGAAATAACAAAAATGAGATCCCCCCCCCAATCCCCTTTCCACAAGGGAAGAGGCCCCCCCCAAAGAGACCCCCAGGGTGGCAAGATAAGGATGAAGCCAAAAAAAAATGAAAGCATAAAAGGGAAAAGGGGTTTGAATTTAAACAAAAAGAAAAGAAGCAGGGGAGCAATTAAAAAAAGGACCCAAATTGTGATAAAAAGCAGACAAAGAGGGGACCCCTTAGTAAAAAAAACAGAACTACAGAGCTATGGGCAGAGCCCCCCTTTAAAGAAAAAGAAACATGTCCCCCTAGTGGACGAAGAAAAACCCCCTGGGGAAAAGAGATAATGAATCAAAGGGGCTTTAAAAAATTTTTTTACACCCGGATTCCCCCGGGAAAGAAGTGCACCATTTTAAAAGCACCCGAGAGATCCCTGTTAGCACAAAAAACCCAGCTCCCACATTGGACATTTTTCCCAAAAACACAAAAGAAAATAGATAAATTGGTACCTGGCCGGGAAAACCGGGATCCGGCTTTTGTCCCCCCACCAGCCCTGTGGATAGGCTATTCCCAAAATTTTTAGCACCACTATAGATTCCTCCCAAAAAGTTTACAAGACCTTCGGATTTCTCAGAAGAAAAGAGAATTTCCCAGACCCCGGAAGGAGCTCTGTTTTTTCCTTTATTGTCCCCTGTATCCACCAACCCCAGAAGAGGGGCTGGGGGGTTTCAATTCTATGAAAAGAACTTTGGAATGTGAAGCAGACTCGGCATGATTTTAACAAAAACCCCCACCTCCTTACCTAAAAAGGGAAGGGTTTCCATGTTTTAATGGAACCCTAAAAGGTACGCCCAGGTTATACGGGCAAAAAAAAGCACAGCAATAGGGCTCGGTACTGTAGCTTTTTCTGAGATCTTCGTGCATCGGATTGAAAAAAAAAGGAAAAAAAGAGCAAAAGCAACCCTGGGTTCTTAGGTACTGAGAATTTTCGGATTTTTGAGGGGGAAAAAAGATGAACTGAGAGAGTACATCAGGGCTGAAAAAATACACCCGCCCTTTCAATTTACGCTATTTTGACAGCCAAAAGCTCCCCTTTTCTGGACATCTAGTTATGAGAGGGAGAAGGAAACCTAAAAACCCACGGTGTTCTAAAAGCCCTCCAACACCATCAATTTTACTTTCCTCGACCCATAAAACCCAAACCTCAAGAGATCCCTCCCTTTTTCCCCAAAGGTAAAGGATCAAAAGAATGTGACGCCCCAAAAATAGAAAAAATCACTAGAAGAAATTTCAAGTTCTTAGGCTAGAGGATACCCCAAAAAGATATAAATGGGGAAAAGAAAAGATTAAAACAAATTAACTCGAGAAGCCTGTTGTCGGAGAAGAACAGAAAGGAACGGAAAAATCATTTCCCCATGTTATACCCCCCGAACATAGGTCAATCCGAGGATTTCCATCAACCTTTGGGTTTTGGCCCCAAAAAACCCCGGAGGAAAAACCCCGGGAAAAAATGTTCAAAACCCGCCCCCTATGATGCGGGGAAAAAAGATAAACCCCTTTGGTAAAGGCTAATTAGAGGGGAAATTTTCCATCCCCATTTCACTCTCAAAAAAAAAAAAAAATATCGGATAGAGAAAAGGAAAAAACAAAAAAGAAAAATTTTTTCCGACAGAAAATTAAAAAAAAAAGAAACCCAAAAGAGAGAAGGAGGGCCAAAGTTTCTGCACAAAAAACTTTCCTTTCCATCACCCCCGGTGGTCTACCTCCCGAAGGCAAACGGGAAATGAAAAGGGGGGAGGGGGGACCAATCCCCGTTCCCCCCTCACAAAAACGACACACCTGTAAGACCAAGCAAGTTACCCCCGCCCACCAATTGCGTCCGTCCCCCCCGGGTTATATACCCCTTTTCACCCCGTTCCACACACTTCCCTCCCCAAAGGGGCGAGCGGTTCAAAGGGACTTCGAATACCAAACCCAAAACCCCCCCTTTCCCCTTTGACCAGGGGACCCCCATGAAAGGGTCCTGCTCTGCCCCTTTCCCCCCCCCACCCCCCCGTTTTTCTTAGTTTTTTGGGGGCCATGGGCCTTTTGTTTTGGTCAAACAGGGGGTAGAGGAAAACCGAGAGAGCACCCCCTTGAGTTCCTTCCCCCCCATCTACAGCCCAAAAGGCATGAATTAAACCCCAGTGGACGCGATAGAGAGTTATGGCCGAGAGAGAAGGAACAGCCCCCGTCCCCCCGGGCCCCCTCCCCCCGACACCACCTCATAACCTAGACGAAGAGACCCCCCCCCAGACGAAAACCCAGGGGGATCCTCGCCCTGCATCAAAAATATATATATTTTTCCTGTGTTATTTTTATGTTTTTCCCTACATACATTTTTTTGAAAAGAATATAAAAAAAAGGTACCCCCCCCCCCTCCTCCCCGAGCCCGTTTCTCGCGGTTTTTGGGGACGTTTCCAAGGTGGTTCTTTTTTTTTTCTTGAAACCTTAAATTTGGCTTGCCTCTTTATTACCCTTGCCAAGCACAAAAGACGGGTTTGGGTTTTTCCTTTCCCCCCCCCCCCTTTTGGGTTTTTTCTTGTAAAGCCGCCTTTCTTTAACATAAAAGGAACCAAAAATAGGAAAAACTTTGGGTTAGGCAAGTTTAAAAAGATTTCACCAAGAAAACCTCACAAAAAAAACAGTTTTTTTTTGTTTTCCTTGAAGACAAAATTTAGGGAAAAGAAAAGAACATTTACCCCCCTTCTCGCCCCCCCCTTTAGGAGTCCCCCCCTCCCTCCCCGCCCCTCCTTTCCGTTTTTGGGTTTTACCTTTTTTTTTGGTCTTTCCCAGAGCACAGACGGGCCCGGAAGATTTCCCCCCCCCCTTTTTTTGTTTTTTTCCTGTCCCTAATTAAGAGAACATGTTATGATTTTACATGATTTTCCCTATGTGTTTTCTTTTTTTTTTTTTCCAAAATTACCTTGTATGTATTTTTGGTCTTTCCCAGACAAAAGGGGTTTGGGCTAGATTTTTTTTGCTTTTTCTTTTTAAAACCTTTTTGTTAAAATAATGAACACCTTTCCCTTTTTGTTTTTAGCTATCTTTTTTTTTTTGTTTAAATATCTTATTTTTTTTTTTTTTTGAATACCCTTTGTTGGTTTTAGCCGACAAAAACGGCCCGGGCTCATCTCTTTTTTCTCCGCCTCTTTTGAAACTTTTTTTTGAAAAAAGAACACCCCTCCCCCTTTTTTAATGTTTTGGGAAGTATTTAGTTTTTTTTATTTGTTTTTGTTTATTTTATGTTAGTTTCTGTTTTGTTTACTTGTTGGTTTTTGTAGCACAAATGGGCATAGTAATTCTCATTTTCCCTTTCCTCTCTGAGACCTTTTTCAGCGTGTAAATGTCCGTATTTTCCTTGATTCTAGAGAGAAGATCATTTTTTTAATTTTGTTTGAAATTTTTAGTACATATAAAAAATTTCTTTGTTCCCATCTTCCAACTTTTTGAAAAAACCCTCTTCCCCCTCTTTTCCTAGATATATGAAGGACAAGGAAAAGGTTTCCCACCCCCAAGTTACACACCCGCGGTCCTTTTTTCCCAATTTTGTATAATGTCATTTTTTTTTTAAAAAAAGAGTTAGTTAACCCAATAGTGCCCTGAAGAGCCAGCGGGCCCGAAAACGCGTTCGTGACTTGGTTATACAAAGGGTTTTAAAGTGAAACTTGTTTTTTTTATCTTTGTCCCCCCTTATGTGAACCAGTGCAAAATGAAACGGGAAAAAAACCAAGTAACAAAAGGGAACCGGACTAGACGGCAACCGGCCACCCCTTTAAAAGAAAAAAGTTTGGGTGTCCTACTCGAATGGGAAGTAGCCCCTAAATTTTTCGTTGTTTTTTTTTAACAAGACTCATATATCCCCGGTTGTTTTTCGCAGTCGCACCCCCCGGGTGTTGCTTTTTTGCTGTGGTTTTTGGACTTGGAATTTGCTCCCCACATTTTTCCCCCTTCCTTGATGTGCCCTATGTTTCCCAGAATTTATAATATCAGTGATATAAGCGAAAAAACCTAAAAAACCCCAACCAAACCCTAGAAAACCCAAAAGAAGTTTATCAGGGAAAGGTAACACCAAAAATCAAAACGAGACAGAATATGACAGAAAAAAAATGAAAATAACATCAGAGGAAGAATTTGGTTCCCTTGCTGTGGGCCCTGGAAAAAAGCAGGGAAAGGAAATTTTTCGAAAAGATATGAACCTGAAGCATATAGAAAAGAAGGAAAGAAAAACCCCCTTTCCCCCCCCCTGCTGAGGGATGGATCACCCGGATCCCGGGGGCCCCGGGGAAACCCGGGCAAAGATCCCCGCCTTTGATGCCATTGTTGACAAAGGACAAAGGAAATTGTTTACCCGAAGACCCATACCCAACACACCGCAGAGGGGGATAATGAAAATCCCCCTCTCAGCACTGAGGAATCAAGACCCCCAAAATGGGCCCCCCCTTTCCGAAAAGAACCCTGGCTGCAAAAGTGAAAACTGTCCCGATTGCGAATTGAAAGGATTTCAGGAGTAGAAAGGCACATCACAATTAAAAATCCCCCCCAGGTTTCCGCCCCCCCATGATCTTAAAAATTTGGGGAAAATTTAAATTTGGAAAAAAGTGCACGGAATGCAAGGTTGTATGCACAAAAAAGGTCAGGCAACCCACTTTTAACCTTGATTTAATCGAAGCTAGACATAAAGGAGGACCCCAAGAGATTGAGATGATAACCCCGAAGATAAAAAGCTAGCAATGGAGCAATGAAAAAGAAAAAAAAAGGCCCCCCCCAATGAGAGTTTTCTTCGTAGCAAGGGAGACAAAAACTTAATGAATCTTAGAGCAAAAAGGGAAATAGACAGAGGGAACGGGAAAAGGAAGGTGAGAATTTGTAAACCCCCCAAGAAGAAGGAAGAAAGAATAGAAGGCCCCCCGGGGATTTTTTTTTTTCCCCCCCCTGTAGAATACCCCGCCCCGCAGACACAAAACCCGAAGAATCACAAACCTCCGTGGACGCAGATCACCCTGAAAAAACTGGGAAGAGCGCCCTCCCCCGGGAAGAAGAAAGTTTGCTGTTCTTGTCCCAAGAAAATCCCCCTTCCCCCCCAAAAATAGAAAAAATTGCGAAGAAACAACCAAATTGATTTTGGGGAAAAGGGCATCGAGGGATTAAAAAAACCCCCTGGCACAATGTCTCCTGCAACAGCAGAGGCCCCCCTCTCCCCCCCCACAAACACAGAGAACAAAGAAAAAAAGGAATAGAAAAAACACCCCACCCCCCAAGACCAAAAAAAACGGCAACAGAAATTGGGAAAACGAGAATAAAATAGATCGTGGGAACGATACGACATGGTAAAAAAAAAAAGAATAAGTAACACAAAAAAAAAAACGACAGCAACCCCCCCGGGGGAGAACAACAGCCATGAAAGAAAGACTTTAGGGCCCAGGGAGGGAAACCTGGGTAAAACAATACAGAGACCAAAGGGAAATTTGGGGGATTGGGAAAAAGGGTCGCACCGTTAGAACAAACCCCCAAAAGCCCAGCCGACCCTCCCCAGAGGAGAGGATCCCACAAAGATGGAACATCAACAAAAACAAAAAGAATAACCCACAACCCCGGAGGTGGATCCCCCGAACAGATGGATTTACCATCCCAGAAGAGGAAACACACAAGGGGATCAAAAAACAAAAGGAGGAAAATTTGGCAAAAAGGAAAATGGAAAATGGGGATGGAGATGGTAGTTTCTGAAGTCCCCCTCCACGCCCAAAACCCTTTTTATGACAAAGGAAGGCTTGTCACGGGGCCCCCCTCTCTAAAAACCATAGAACACATCACGGCCTCCGGGAAGATTTAAAAAAAGAAATCAACCCACAGATTTACCCAGCCCCTCCGGACCCGCCCTCCGAGTGTAATAAAAAAAAATGAAATCCCAAAAACCCCCCTTTCCACAAAGGGAGAGGCCCCCCCCAAGAACCCCCAGGGTTGGCAGAGATAATGGATAAAGCCAAAAAAGAAATACGACAGCGGAAAAAGGAAAAAAGGGTTGAATTTAAACAAGAAGAAATAGAAGCCTGGAGAAATTTAAAAAGAAGACCCAAACTTTGTGATAAAAAAGAGAAAAAAGGGGGCCCCTAGTATACTAAAAAAGGGAAAACTAAACTTGGCAGAGCCCCCCTTTTAAAGATAAAGAAAAAATTTTTCCCCTAGTGGACGAAGAAAACCCCGAGGAAAGTGAAAAGAATCCAAGAGCTTGTAAATAATTTTAACCCCGGTTTCCCCGGGAAAGAAGTGCACCATTTTAAAGCGCCAGAGAGATCCCGTTAGACAAAAACCCGCACCCCACTTTGGGTCATTCTTCCGAAAACAAAAGAAAATAGATGAAGAATTGGGTCCCTGGCCGGGAAAGCCAGTACCAGCGGCTTTTGGCCCCCCACCAGACCTGTGGTGGGCTACTTACCACTATTTGCACCCTTTAATTCCTCCCAAAAATTACAAGACACCGGATTTCCTCAGAAAGATAAGGAATTTTCCACAGATCCCGAGGGGAGCTCGTTTTTTTCCTTTTGAATTGACCCGACCCACCAACCCAAGAAGAGGGGGCATGGGTGGTTTCACTTTTCTATGAAAAGAATTTTGGATTGTGCAAGGCAGCTCGGCATGATTTTAACATACAACCCCCACCCCCTTCCCTAAAAAGGGAAGGGATTGACCGGTTTTAAAGGGAAACCCTACAAGGGACCCCAGGGTTTACACAGCAAAAAAAAGGCACAGCAATGGTGCGTCGGTACTGAGCTTTTGGAATTTTCGTGCATGCGAGCATTGAAAAAAAAAGGAAAAAGATGCAGAGAACCCTTTGTGTTCTTCGGGAAAATTGCATTTGGGATTTTTGAGGGGAAAAGAAGATAAACTGAGGGGTACCATAGGGGTAAACAAGATACCCCCCGCCCTAAATTTACGGGGGAGTTTGACAGCCAAAACCCCCCCTTTTTCGGGACACTCTAGTTTTGTAGTGGAGAAGGAAAACCAAAACCCGGTGTTACAACCCTCCAACACGCATCAAATTTACATTTCCACTCGAGCCACCAAAAACCCTCAAGAGTCCCCCCCCCTTCCCCAAAAGGGTAAAAAGGATCAAAAGAATTGTGAGCGACCCATAAACCTAGAAGAATCATAGAAAAATTTTAAAGTTCTTCGGGCTCAGAGGTCACCCACAAAATCTAAAGAGGCAAAAAAAAGTTGAACGAATAACTCGAAAAGACCTGTGTGGGAGAAGAACAGAAATGGAACGGGCGAATCTTTTTCCCCCAGTTATCCCCAAAACATAGCGTAAATCCAGGACTTCCATCAACAACTTTGGGTCTTGGCTCCAAAGAACGCCGGGGAAACCCCGGGAACAAGTTCAAAGATCCCCCCCCTATGATCGCGGGGAAAAAAGATCAACCCATTGTGAAAGGCTAATTAGAGGGGAATTTCCATCCCCACTCACTCTAAAAAAAATAAAAATATCAGGATGCAGAGAAAGGAACAAAAAAATAAGAAAAATTCCGACAGGGGAAAAAATTAAGAAAGTCGAAAAGAGAGAAGGATGGCGAAAAAGTTTCTGCACAAAACTTTTCCTTTCCACACCCAGGGCGGTCATACCCACCAAAGGCGAACGGAGAAATGAGAGAGGGCGGACCCATCCCGCTTTTCCTCCCCTCACGAAACGAAAAACCTTAAGATCCAGAGCAAGTTAGCCCCCCACCAAGTGCGCCCTCCTCCTGCTTTTCCCCCTTTCATCCCTGTTTCCCACATTTTCCCTTTTCCCCCAGCGGGGCGAGCGGTTTGCGAAAAGGATTTCGAATCCCAAACCAAACCTCCTTCCCTTTAAAGTGTACCCCCCATGAAAGGGCTCCTGCGCTCCCTCCCTTTCCCCTCCCCAAACCCCGTTTTTTTTTCATGTTTCTTGGGGCCATGGGCCTCTTTGTTTTTTGGGTCAAACAGGTGGTAGGGGAAAAACCCCCGGAGAGCACCCCCTTGAGTTCCCCCCCCCACCGATCTACGCCAAAGGCAAAAATTTAACCCCAGTGGGGCGCCGATAGAGATTAGTGCCGAGAGAGGACGGAACCCCCCCGTCGCCCCCCCCTCCCCCCCGAACCACCTCACAACCTAGGGGCGAAGAGAACCCCCCAGACAAGAAGCAGGGGGACCCCCCTGCAATAAAAAAATATATATTTTTTTTCCTGTTTTACTTATGCTTTCCACATACTTTATTTGAAAAAAAATTAAAATAAAAAAGGGCCCCCCTCGCCCCCCCTCCCCGACCCCCCGTTTTCTCGTCGGTTGATTGGGATTCCAAGGTGGTTCTCTTTTTTTTTTTGTGAAACCTTAAATTTGTGCGTTGCCTTTAATACCCGGGCCAGGCAAGATAACATGGTTGGTTCTCTTTCCCCCCCCCCCTCTTGGTTTTTTGTAAAGCCGGGCCCTTTCCCTTTAAAAAAAAACCAAAAAATCGATGAAATATTTGGGTTTTAGAACAATTTTAAAACAAGATTTCAAACAGAAATACCCAAAAAGAAACAGTTTTGTTTGCTTCCTTAAAAGACAAATTTACGGAAGAAAAGAACTTTTTACCCCCTTCTCCCCCCCCCCCTTTAGGAGCCCCCCCTCCCTCCCCGCCCCCCCCCCTTTCCGTTTTTTGGGTTTACCTTTTTTCTGGTTTTTGCCGAGCACAGACAGGCCTGGAAGTTTCCCCCCCCCCCCTTTTTTTTTTATTTTCCTGTCCCAAATTGAAGAGAAAGTCTATGATATTTACATGAGTTCTCCATATGATGTTTTCTGTTTTTTTCCAATTCCCTTTTTATGTATTTTTGGCTTTCCCAAGCACAAGAGCTTGGCTAGATCCTTTTGTCTTTTTCTTTTTTGAAACCTTTTTGGGAATAATAAACCCCTTTCCCTTTTTGTTTTTTAGTATCTCTTTTTGTTTGTTTTATATAATGTTATGTTTCTTTGTTTTATATCCCCCTTGTTGGTTTTACCCAGAGAAAAAACGGGAGGGCTACTTCCATTTTCTCCGCCTCTTTTGAAAACTTTTTCTTGAAAAATAAACATCCCTCCCCTTTTTTTAATTTTGGGAAGCTATTTAGCATTTTTTTTTGTGTTTGTTTGAATTAGGTTATGTTTCGGGTTTTTTGAGTACCTTGGTCTTTGTAACACAAAGGGCATACTAGATCTCTTTCCCCATTCCTTGAGACCTTTTCATGTGGAAATGTCCGTCTTTATCTTTGGATTAGATATGATGATCATTTTTTAATTTGTTTGTAAATATTAGTTACAAAATTAAAAAATTCTTTTTTCCCCATGTTTCCAACTTTTGAAAAAACCCTCCTTCCCCCGTTTTGATAACCTAAAAGGGATAAAGGGAGAAGGTTCCCCAGCCCCCAATTTACACCACCGCGGTGCTCTTTTCCTATTGATTATGTCAATTTTTTTAAAAAGGGAGTTAGTAATACAAAAGTGCCCCGGAAGGCCTAGGCCGAAAACGCTTTCGTATTTTTGGTGTTATCTAATGTTAAGTGAAACGTTTTTTTTTATCTTTTTGACCCCCTTAGGGAACCAGTGCAAATAGGAAACATGAAAAAACCAAGAACGAAAGGATACCGGACCTAAGAGGGGCAAGGGCCACACCTTTATAAAAAAAATTTGGGCTAGTCCTACCTCGAATAGGACTACCCCTCAATTTTTCGTTGTTCCTTTTAACATAGAATCATATCCCCGGTTGTTGTTTCGCAGTGCACACCCCGGGTGGCGTTTTCTTGCTGGGGGTTTTTTGGGCACTCTGTAAATTTTTGTCCCCACATATTTCTACCTTCCTTGGTGCGCTAGGTTTCCAATAAATTTAATATATCTGATATGCAGGAAACGAAAAGAAACCCAACCTAACCAGAAAACCAAAAAATTTGTTTTCGGGGAATGGTAACAACCAGGAAAAATCACGAGACGAGAATAACAAAAAAAATGAAAAAAACATCGAAGAGATAATTTGGGTTCCCCCTTTCTGTAGGCGAGAAAAAAGCATGGAAGGAATTTTCGAAAGACTGCTAAACCGAGCATATAAAAATAGAACGGATAAAAACCCCCTTTTCCCCCTGATGAGGGAGGGGTCCCCCGGATGCCGGGGCCCCGGGCAACCGGCTATAGATGCCTCGCCTTGATCCCATTTTTTAAAAAGGGAGAAAGGAAAAATTGGTTTACCGGAAGACCCTCCCCAGACACCCGATGGACAAATAAAAAACCCCCTTCAGCATGAGGAATACACAGCCCAAAAAAAACCCTAGCCACCTCTTCCAAAAAGAAACCCTTCTGCAAAAAAGTGAAATATTTTACCGAGAAAATGCAAGGATTGCGGAGTAGTAAAGGGCAGCGTCCAGTTTACAAACCCCCCTCGGTTTCCTGCCTCCCCTTGGATCTTAAAAATTTGGGAGAATTAATTTGGAAAAAAAGCTGCACGGAGGGGAAAGGGTTGGTGTGCCAAAAAAGGTCAAAGAAAATCCCATTAACCCCTTGTTAAAAGTTAAGCGACATCAGAAGTACCCCAGGATATGAGATGAAAACCCCAGAAGCAACGCTAAAAATGGAAAAGTGAAAACAGAAAAACAAAGGCCCCCCCGAATGAGAGATTCTTCGTTAACGGAGCATAAATTTAATAAATACTTAAGGAACAAGAAGGAAAGACATACGGAACGAAAAGAGAGAGTGAGAATTTGCAAAAAACCCCAAGAAAAAGGAAGAAAGAATAAAACCCCCGGGGATTTTTTTTCCCCCCCCTGTAGAAATCCCCCGCCCCGCAGACAAAAACCCGGAAGAATCACAACCTCCCGGGGCGAGATCACCCTGACACAAGACTGGGAAGAGCGATGCCCAGGAAGAAGAAAGATTGCTTTTCTTGTCCAAGAAAAAAACCCCTTCCCCCCCAGAACAAATAAAAAAAATTGCAACCCAAACCGAATTGTTCTTGGAAAAGGAGTCGAGAGGATGAAAACACCCGGAAAATTTTCCCCTGCAACAGCAAGGCCCCCCCCTCCCCCCCCCCCAAAAGCACCAAAGAACAAAGAGAAGAAGGAATAGAACAGACAGCCACAAAAAAGACCAAAAAAACGGAAAACAGAAATTGGGAAAACGGAATAGACAAGATCTAGGAACGTCACAGACATGGTAAAAAAAAAAAGAAAAAGTCCCCAAAAAAAAAAAAACGACGACAATCCCCCCGGGGGGGAACAGACACCCAATGAAAGAAAGGATAAATTACGGACCATGGGGGAAAACACCGGGTAAAAATACAGGGCCAAGGGAAAATTGGGGGATTCGGGGAAAAAGGGCGCACCGCTTGGGAAAAACCAAAGCCCAGCCCCCCCTGAACCAAGGGGAGAGGATCCCAAAAAGAAAACATAAACAAAGAAAACAAGAGATCAGCCCAAAACCCCGGGGGTGGACCCCCCCAAACAATGGAGTTACCATCACAGAAGGGGAAACACACAATGGACAAGAACAACAAGGGGGAGAATTTGGAAAAAGAGACAATGGAAACGGGAGGAGATGGAGTTTCAAAGTCCCCTCAACGCCCAAAAGTCGGTATGGAAAAGGAAAGGTCGTTTGTCACACCCTCCCCTCTGAAAACCAATAGAACATCACATCACGGCCTTTGGAAAAGATTTAGAAAAAAAATTAAACCCACAGATTACCCAGTCCCTGCCCCGGGATCCCCCCCCCCCCGAGTGTAAATAAACAAAAATGAAGACCCACAAAACCCCCTTTCCCCAAAAAGGGGAAGAGGCCCCCCCAAAGATCCCGGGTTGGCGAGTTTAAGGATGAACCCAAAAAGAAAATAGCAGCAGGAAAAGGGGAAAAGGGTTGAATTTAAAAAAGAAAAAAATAAAACCCGGGGAGCAATTAAAGAAGCCCCAAAACATTGAAAAAAAAGCGAAAAAGATGGAGCCCTTTTTATTTAAAAACGGGAAACTACAGAGATGGGCGGGCCCCCTTTAAAGAAAAGAAACATATGCCCCCCTAGGGACAAGAAGAAGCCCTGAGGAAAGTAGATAATGAACCCAAGGGGCTTGAAAATAGATTTTACACCCTGGATTCCCCCGGAAAAAATGCACCAGTTTTAAAGCAGCCAGAGAGATGCCTTTGTTAGCACACAAACCCACATCCCACTTGGTAATTTTTCCCGAAAACACACAAAAAAATAGAGAAGAATTGGTACCTGGCCAGGAAACCATACTCAGGGGTGTTGTGCCCCCACCAGCCCTTGGATAGGCTATTTACCACTATTTACACCATATTAGTTTCCCTCCCAGAAAGATTAAAAAAACCTTTCGGTTTTCCTCAAAAAGATAAGAGAATTTCCCCAGATCCCAAAGGGGCTCGATTTTTTCCCTTTTGTATTGAACCCTGATCCATCCATACCCAAAAGGGGCGCAGGGTGGTTTCACATTTCTAGAAAAGAATTTGGTTGGTGCAAGGGCGATCAGGCGATTTTTAACATCAAGCCCCACCTCCTTACCTAAAAAAGGAAAGGGGTTGACCATTTTTTTAAAGGGAACCCTAAAAAGTAGGGCCCCGGTTATACAGGCAAAATAAAGGCACAGCAAAGGGTCGGTATCTGTCTATTGCTGGATCTTCGTGCTGCGAGCTGAAAAAAAAGGAAAAAAGATGCAGAAGAAACCCCTTTGGTGTTTTGGGTACATTGAGACTTTTTGGGATTTTGAGGGGAAAAAGATAAAACTGAGAGAGTACCAGGGTAAACAAGATACACCCGACCTTCAATTTACGCTGGATTGACGCCAAAAGCTCCCTTTTGGGACACTTAGTGTTGTGATGGAGAAGGAAATACAAACCCCGGTGTTCACAAAGCCCTCCAACACCTCAATATTAATTTTCCACCGAGCCCCCCCAAAACCTCAAGAATCCCCCCCTTCCCCAAAAGGTATAAGGAAAAAAATTGTGGCGCCCCGATAAAACCAAAGAAGAATCACTAGAAAAATGTTCAGTTCTCAGGCTCGAGGATACACCCACAAATATAATGGGGAAAAAGAAAAGATTGAACGAATTAACTCGAGAAGACCTGTTGTCGGAGAAGAAAGAAATGAACAGCAGAATCTTTTTCCCCGTTACTCCCAAAATAGCTCAACCCTGGGGATTTCCCAACAAACGGGGTTTTGGCCCAAAAAAAACGCCGGGGAAAAAACCCTGGGAAAAAATGGTTCAAAGACCGCCCCCTATTCGCGTGGAAAAAAAGATCAAGCCTTTGGTGAAAGGCAATTTAAGGGGAAATTTCCATCCCACTCACTCCAAAAAAATAAGAAATATCGGGAGCAGAAAAGGGAACAAACAAAATAAGACAAATTCCGACAGAGATTTAAATATAAAAAAAACCCCCCCCGATAAGAGAGAAGGATCGGGCCGGAATTGTCTGCCAAAAACTTTCCCCTTCCATCACCGCACGGCTGGTCTACCCCCCCGAAGGCGAACGGAAAAAAAGAGAGGGGAGCGGACCACACCCCGCGTTCCTCCCCCACGAAACGACAACCGTAAGATCCAGAGCAAGTTAGCCCCCCACCAATTGCTCCCCCCTCCTGCTTAATACCCTTTTCATCCCTTTTTCCCACACACTTCCCTCCTCCAAGCGAGGGGTTGCGAAAGGATTCAAATCCCCAAACCGAACCTCCCCTTCCTTGACCGGGTGTACCCCCATGGAAGGGCTCCTGCTGCTGCCTCCTTTCCTCCCCCCCCCCCGTTTTTTTCATGTTTCTTGTGGGGCCAGGGCCTTTTGTTTTTTTGGTAAAAAAGGTGGTAGGGGAAAACCCGAGAGACAGCCCCCTTGATGCCTCCTCCCCACCTGCATCTACAGACCAAAGCATAAAATTTAACCCCCAGTCGGACCCCATAGGGGTTATTCCCGAGAGAGAGACGGAACACCCCCCCGCGCCCCCGGCCCCCTCCCCCCCGACACCCCATAAAAAACCTAACGAAGGACCCCCCCAGACGGAACCAGGGATCCTCGCCCTGCAACAAAAATATAAAATTTTTTTTTCCTGTGTTATCTTATGTTTTTTCCACATACTTTTATTTGAAAAAATTTAAAAAATAAAAAATGGTACCCCCTCGCCCCCTCCCCCCCGGCCCCGTTTTTCTCGTCGGTTAATCGGGACGTTTCCCCAAGGGGGTTTTTCTCTTTTTTTTTAAATAAAACCCTTTAAAATTTGTGCGTTGCCTATTAATTCCCCTTGGCCAGAGACAGATAGACATGGTGGTTTTTCCTTTCCCCCCCCCCTTTGGTTTTTGTAAAGCCCGGCCTTTCCTTAACAAAAAAAGGGAACCAAAAATACGATGAAAATACTTTCATTGAGACAAAGGTAAACAAAATTTAAAACATAGAAAACCCATCAAAAAAACAGTTTTTGGTCTTAAAAGAAAAAATTTAGGGAAGAAAAAGAACTTTCCCCCCCTTCCCCCCCCCCCTTAGAGTCCCCCCCCCCTCCCCCGTCCCCCCCTTTTCCCGTTTTTTGGGTTGTACCTTTTTCGTGGTCTTTGCAGAGCACGACAGGCCTGGTAGTTTTTCCCCCCCCCCTTTTTTTTTTTATTTCCTGTCCCCAATGAAGAAAACATGCATGGTATAAAAGTTCTCCATTGATGTTTTTTTTTTTTTCCAATTCCCTTTTTATGTTTTTGGGGTTTTTGCCAGAGCACAATAGGCTTGGCTAGATCCTTTTTGTCTTTTTTTTTTTTTAAAACCTTTTTTGTTTGGGAATAATGAAACCCTTTTCCCCTTTTTGTTTATTTAGCTTTTTTCTTTTTGGGTTTGTTTTATAAAATGTTGTTCTTTTTTTTGATATACCCTTTGTTTATTACCAACCAAAAAACGGGCCGGACATCTCTTTTTTCCCCCTTTTTGAAACTTTTTTCTTGAAATAATGACATCCCCCCCCTTTTTTTAATTTTTGGGAAGATTTAGCTATTTTTTTTTTTGTTTTTGTTTTATTTATTATGTTTCTGTTTTTTGATGACTCTTTTGGTCTTGTAGAGAAAATGGGCAAGAGACTCAGTTTCCACTCTTCTGAGATTTTTTTCTGCTGGTATATGTCCGTCTTTATCCTTTTGGTTTCTAGATGTGAAAACCTTTTAATTTTGTTTGAAAAATTTTTTAGTTAAAATTTATAAAAAATATTCTTGTTCCCATGCCTTCCAACGTTGAAAAAACCCCCTTCCCTCTTTTTAGCATATCCCTGAGAGGATCAAGGAAAAGGTTCCCCAGTCCCCAATTACACACCCCGGGCTTTTTTCCTTTTGTATATAGCATATTTTTTAATAAAGGGTTAGTATAAACAATAGTGCCCCGAAGAGGCATGCGGCCCAAAAAACGCGTTCGTGACTTGGGTTATACTAATTTTAAGTGTAATTTGTTTTTTATTTTTGGACCCCCATGTAAAACCAGTGAAAATATAAAACAGTAAAAAAACCAAAGTAACAAAAGGATACCGGGGACCTAAAGGGCAACCGGCCACCCCTTTATAAGAAAAAGTTTGGGCGCCCCTACCTAAATGGGAAGTAGCCCCCTCAATTTTCTGTTGTTCCTTTTTAAAAGACCATATACCCCCCGGTTGTTTTTTCGCAGTCGACACACCTGGTTTTGCGTTTTTTCGTGGTTTTTGGCACTTGTAAATTTTTGTCCCACATATTTTCCCTTTCCCTTTGATGTGCGCCTGGGTTTTTCCCAAAATTTTATATATCAGTGAATAAGCAGAAGAAACGATAAGAAACCCAACCACCTAGAAAAACCCAAAAAAAAATTTGATTCGGGGAATGGTAACAACCGAATCAATCACGAGACAAATAGACAAAAAATAAAAAATAACATCAGAAAGAGAATTTGGTTCCCATGCTGTGGTGAGAAAAAAGCGGGAAAGGGAATTTTTCAAAAGACTACTAAAACCTGAAGCAAGAAATAAAAAGGATATAGAAAACCCCCCATCCCTCCTGAGGGATGGGGGGATCCCCGGGATGCCTGGGCCCGGGCAACCCGGCATAGATGCCCGCCTTTGATCCCTTTGTTGACAAAGGAGAAAAGAAATTGGTTTCCCCGGAAGACCCATCCCAGACCCACCTGCAGATGGGACTAATGAAAATACCCCTTCAGCAGGGGAATACCGACCTCCAAAACCAACCCACCCTTTCCGAAAAAAAAACCTGTCGCAAGAAAGTGAAATACGTCCCGTTTGCAAATTTGAAGGATTTGCGGGATAGTCAAGGCGCGTCACAGAACAAACCCCCCTCGGGGTTCCTCCCTCCCCTATGGATCTTAGAAGGAAATTAATTTGGAAAAAAGCTCCCGGGGAATGGAAGGTTTGGTAGCGCACAAATAAGGTCAAAGAAATCCACATTAGACCCTTGATTAAAAAGTCTAAAGCTAGACAAAAGGAGAGATACCCACAGAGAATAAAATGATAACCCACGAAGTACAAGCTACAATGGAGCAAGTGGCAACAGAAAAAAAAAGGTCCCCCGAAGAAGTTTCTTCTACTAACGGAAAAATTTAAATAAAATATTAAAAAAAAACAAAAGGAATAGACATGAGGGAACAAAAAAGGAGAGGTGAGAATTTGATGAACCCCAAAAAGAAGGAAGCAAAAATAAAAGCCCCCCCGTGGATTTTGTTTCCCACCCCGTAGAAATCCCCCGCCCCCCGACAAAAAAACCCAAAGAATACAACCTCCGGGGGACACAATCACCCTGACACAAGACTCGAAAGCCCCCCTCCCCGGAAGAAGAAAGATTTTTCTTGTCCCAAAGAAAATACCCCTTCCCACCCAAAACAAATGAAAAAAATTGCAGAAGCACAACCGAATTGATTCTGTGCAAAGGCATCGAGAGGTTTAAAAAACACCTGCACTTTTCCCCCCGCAAAGAAAGGGTCCCCTCCCCCCCCCAAAGCCCAAGAGAACAAAAAAAGAAAGGAATAGAACAAGACACCCCAAAACAAAGACCAAAAAAACGGAAAACAAAAATTTAAAAACGAGATAGACTGATCGAGAAGTCAAGACATGTAAAAAAGAAAAAAAAATAAATAAACAAAAAAAAAAACGACGACAAATCCCCCCGGGGGGGAGGAACAGCGCACATGCAAAAAAAGGGATAAAATACGGACCATGGGGAAAACACCGGGTACAACAATACAGAGACCCAAGGGAAATTTGGGGGATTCGAGGAAACGGGTCGACGCTTGGGAACAAACCCCCAAAAGGCCCCACCCGCCCCCGCCCCAGGGGAGAGGACCCCAAAAAGAGGGAAAAACCTCAACAAAGACAACAAAGATAAACCCACAACCCGGAGGTGGATCCCCAAAACAGTGGAGACCACACAGAAGAGGAAACCACAATGGGATAAAAGAAAAAACAAGGAGGAAAAATTTGGGCAAAAAGAGACAATGGCCGGGGGGAGGGAGTGGTATTCTGAAGTCCCCCCCCTCCCACAAAAAGCGGTATGACAAAAAAGGTCTTTGTCACAGGCCCTCCCTCTCTGAAACCAAAAAAACACACATCACGGCCTCTCGGAAGATTTAGAAAAAGAAAAAAACCAAGTTTTTACACCCTCCCGCCCCCGGGTCCCGCCCTCCGAGTGTAAATAAACAAAAAATGAGTCCCAAAACCCCCCTTCCAAAAAGGGAAAGGCCCCCCCAAAGGGACCCCAGGGTTGGGGCAGAGAAATGATGAAGCCAAAAAAGAAATACTGACAGCAGGTAAAAGGAAAAAGAGGTTAAATTTTAAACAAAAAAAATGAAGCACTGGGCAATTAAAAAGAAACCCAAAACATTGTGATAAAGAAACAACAAAGATGGAGCCCTAGTATAAAAAAACCGGGAAAATCAGAGTTTGGGGCAGGCCCACCTTAAAGATAAAGAAACATATTCCCCCCTAGTGGCGAAAAGAACCCTGGGGAAATAAAAATAAATCCAAGAGGCTTGAAAATAGATTTCACCCTGGTTTTCCCCGGGAAAGAAGGGGCACCAGTTTTAAAGCACCCCAGAGAGATGCTTGTTAGCACAAAAACCCAGACCCACTTGTAAATTCTCGAAAACACCAAGAAATAGATGAAAAATTGGTACGGCCCGGAAAAGCCCAGTACTCAGCGGCTGTTTGCCCCCCCCAGACCGGGGAAGGGTACTTACCACATATTTAGCACCCTATTAGATCTCCTACCAGAAAGTTTACAAGACATTTGGGATTTCCCCAAAAAAGTAAGGTTTTTTCCACGTCCGGGGAGCCTGATTTTTTCCTTTGATATTGTACCCCTGTACCTCATCCCCAAAAGAGGCGGCATGGGGGTTTCAATTTTTAAAAAGAACTTTGGATAGTGCAAGGCAGACTAGGCATGATTTTAACATACAAGCCCACCCCCTTACCTAATAAGGGGGTTTGACCATTTTAAAGGGAAACCCCTACTAAGGACGACCAGGTTCACAGGCAAAATAAAGGCACAGCAAAGGTGCGTGGGTATCTTAGCTTTTTGCAAATCTTCGTGCATGCGAGGAAAAAAGAAAGGAAAAAGATGCAGAAGCAACCCTTGGGGTTCTTCGGTACTTGATGACTTTTTGGGGTTTTTTGACGGAAAGAAGTAAAGGGAGGAATCCCATCAGGGCGAAAAAAGAACACCCCGCCCTTTCATTTACGCTGGAGTTTGACCCAAAACCCCCCTTTTTGGACACTATGTATGGATGGAAAGGAAAACTACAACCACGGTTTTTTTTTTAAAGCCCCCCTCCAACACGCATCAATATTTACTTTTCCACTCGAGCCATCACCAAACCTCAAGAGATCCCTCCCTTCCACAAGGTATAAGGATCAAAAAAATTTGGGGAGCGCCCCCATAAACCTAGAAAAACCCCAAGAAAAAATGTTAAGTTTTTCAGGTCAGAGGTCACCCACAAACTAAAGAGGCAAAAAAGTTGAACAATTAAACTGGGAAAAGACCTGTTGTCGGAGAAAAAACAGAAATGGAAACAGGCAGAATCATTTTCCCCATTTTTAAAAATCCCCAACTAGCGTCAATCCTGGGGACCCCACCAACAAATTGGTCTTGGCTCCAAAAAACCGAGGACAAACCCTGGGAACAAGGTTTCAAAGACCCCCCCCTTTGATCGCGGGGAAAAAAAGAAAGCCTTGGTGAAAGGTTTTTAGAGGGGAATTTTCCATCCCCACCACTTCAAAAAAAAAATAAAAAAAATATTTCCCCCCAAAAAAAAAAAAAGGGGGTTTTTGCAGGTAAAAGGAACAAACAAAATAAGACAAATTTCCCGACGAGATTTTTAAAATTTTATAATAAATTTTTTATATTTAAAATCTTGTGGGAAATTTGCTTTTTTTTTTGTTCCTTTTTCTCTCACCGATATTTCTCTTTTTTTTTTTTGAGAGTGAGTGGGGAGAAATTCCGCCTAATTCCCTTTTCACCAAGGGCTTTGATCTTTTTTCCACGGCCATAGGGGCGGATCTTTGAACCATGTGTCCCGGTTTTCCTCGGCGTTCTTTTGGACCAAGACCAGATGTTGTTGAGGAAGTCCTCAGGATTGACGCTATTTTCGGGGAGTAAAAGGGGGGAAAAAAGATTCGCTTCCCCATTTCTGTTCTTTCCGACAACAGGTCTTCTCGATTAATTCGTTAATCTTTTTTTGCTCTTTAGTTTTTTGTGGGTGTATCTTGACCCTAAAGGGAAAACT
>NW_023658511.1:5000-23866 GCF_015228065.2 Penaeus monodon | reverse complement strand
CCCCTTCGGCCACCCCCAAGGGCCTCGGCTTTTGGTGCTCAAAACGGCAAAGGCGCGATGGCTATGGGGGCCCGGGTGTGCATGGATGCACCCACGCATTCGCATCCGGCGATTGGTGTGTGCACTTGCACTGATTTACATAATTTCAGGTAAATCGAAACCTAGATACGATGGAGTTCCTTGCCTACCTAGCCAATGGGTGGCCAAAGCCATCCCATGTCAGTGTGGTCCCAAATTTGGGATAAATAGAGAGAATGATTACCTAAAAGGTGACGCCGGCACTCTCCGTAGAAAGAACTGGGAACCCTACCACGTACTCACTCCAAGATCATCACAACTGAAACTATAATTAAGTATCATGCTGGACCAAGGCGGCTCAAACATAAACCTACCGTTAAAAAAAAAGAAAACAAAAATATATATACCATATATATATATATATATATATATATATATAAAATAAAATATATATATGAATATATATATATATATATATATATTCATATATATATATATATAATTATATATAATTCATATATATATATATATAAAATATATATATATATATATGTATATGGTAATATATTTTTGTTTTTTTTTTTTTTAACGGTAGGTTCATGTTTAAAGCCCCCTTGGTCACAGCATGATACTTAATTAAAATTTTTCATGTGTGATGATTTGGAGTGAGTACGTGGTAGGGTTCCCGTTCATTTCTACGGAGAGTGCCGGCGTCACCTTTTAGGTTATCTTTCTCTCTATTTATCCGAGTTTGGGACCAGCACTGACATGGGATGGTTTGGCCACCCAGTGGCTAGGTAGGCAAGGAACCCCAAATGTATCTAGGTTTGATTTACCTGAAATTATGTAAATCAGTGCAAGTGCACACACCAATCGCCGGATGCGAATGCGTGGGTGCATCCAGCACACACGCATCGCCCCCGCGGTATGTGAGCACATGCGCAGGCTGTGGTGGCCGATTGGTTAGAGTATCGGACCAAAACTGGCACGACGGCAATCTGAGTTCGGGGGGTTCGGGGTCACCGGCCGAACTTTGTTCCCTTGGGAAAGGGAACTTCACCTCGATTGCCTACCTAGCCACTGGGTGGCCAGGCCAGACCAAGCCCAGTGCTGGTCCCAAAGCCCGGGTAAAATAGAGAGAATGATTACCTAAAAGGTAACACCGGCATTTTCCGTGGAAAGGAACGGGGGACCCTAAAAAGTACTCACTCCGAGAGCATCAACATGAAAACTACAATTAAGTATCATGCTGTGCCCACGGCGGCTCAAATATATATATATATATATAGTATATATACAAATATATATAGATAGGTATAGATATAGATATATATATATTTTATATAAAATATATGTATGTATATATATATATATATATATATATATATATAATATATTAAATATGTGTCTTGCTTTACATATATATATATATATATATATATAATATAATATATATATATTATATATATATATATATATATATATATATATATATATAAAATTATATATAATATATGTATATAGATAGATAGATAGATAGATAGATAGATAGATAGATAGATAGATAATATAGATATAGATATAGTGTACAGTATATAGTATATATATTTGTATGTATGTATATTACATATATATATATATTATATATATTTTAATATATATTTTATATTTTATATATCATCACACACACAAAACACCACAACACAACACATACCACACAGAAAACCACACACCACCCCCAAAAACCACCCCACACACACACCACACCCCCAACCGTTTGGCGTGTGTCGTGTGTTTTTTTGTTGTGTGCCCTCTGTGTGCGTGTGTGTGTGAGTGTTTGGTGTGTGTGGTGTGTGGTGGTGTGTGCGGCGTGCGTGATGGCGCGTGTGGGTGTGTGGGGGTGTGGGGGTGGTTGGGGTGTGGGGTTTTTGTGTGTGTGTGTGTTGGGGGGCGTGTGTGTGTGTGTGTGTGTGTGGGGTGTTTTGGGGTGTGTGCTGTATTCCTATAATCTCATATAAACACCAAAGCACACGACACACCAAACACCCCACACCACACAAAAACACCCAAAACATCCCCACACCCCACCCCCCCACCCCACATAGAACACACACACACCCCACACACATACCACACAACCCCCAACACAACACACACACACACACACCCAAAACCAACACACACACATTTATAATATAATAATAAAATTATATATTAAAATAAAATATATTTTAATAGATAAAAATAAATATATTAATCATTTATAATACAATATAAAAATTGGGTAATATATATAACTATATATTAATATAGAAATTATTACATTATAAAACATACAATTATATAACTACAACTACTTATATTATATAATATATAATTTTAATTATATATTTTATATATTATTTGTTTTGGTGGATATTGGGGCCGGGGGCCAAAATGGTTAGAGCATGGGTCAAGACTGTCCGACGGCAATCGGGTTTCGGGGTTCGAGCCCGGCCGGCGCGTGCCCCCTTGGGAAAGGAAACTTCACTCGTTGCCTACCTAGCCCCGGGGGCCAAGCAGCCCAAGTCGTGCGGGCCCCAAGCCAGAAAAAAAAGGGAAAATGTTTACCTAAAAGGAAACCCCCGGGCACTCTCGTGGAAAGGAACTGGGCCCCTACCACTTCCCCACCCAAAGGCACCAAACAGAAAATCCAAAAAATATCACGGGCCCGGGGCTCGACATGAACCTCCCTTTAAAAAAGAATTATATTATATTATATATATTAATATATAATTTTATATAAAATTAATATTATATATAAAAAATGTAATATTTATATATAATTATATATATATTATATATATATATATATATTATATATATGAATAAAATATATATATTTTATATTATAAATATGAATATATTATATATATAAAATTTTATAATATATATATAATATAATATATTTATTGTATGAGATGAAATTTTCAGGGTGTGTCGCAACTATATATATATTTTTAAAATTTTTATATATATTTTTTTATTAATATTCAAATTATTATATATTGTTATATCTTTATTTATTTTTTTTTTTATTATATATATTAGTTTTTAGGAGTGGAAAATTTACGGATGGGGGATAATTCTATTTCGGGTACCATGGACCAGGGGGGGTTTTTTTTCCCCGTGGAGAAACAGGTAGCAACGGAGCCATGCCCCTCACCCCCCCCCCCCCAATGTTCCCTGAAGTGCTGTATCGCTCCTCCAGCGGAAGGGTTTATACTTAACAGGGAAGACCTGGTCAGAGGTCGTCGCCGCGACCAGCGCGCTAGGTCAGCTCCCCCCTCTCCTCGGGCACGGCGCGACCCGCATAGGCCCTCCCCAAAATAGACATGCTCGGGGTTTTTTTACTGCATGGTATAAACTCTCAGAAAAAGGTCAAGCGTTTAAAAGAAAAACACCCTCTGTTCACCATTGTACTAAGGCTATCATGCAACGGCCCTCGCTGCCACCAGAAGAAAATCCGCTCGACACTAGAAGACATGTCGAAAAACAAAAAAACACGTAAGTACACATTTGGGCCCCTTTCTTATTTCTTTTCCTTCTTCTCCCATGTGTTAAGCCGTTGTTTTTTTGTTGGGTTAAAAGGTGATAATGACAGCAAATGGCACGTTCTCCACTATTCTTCCACCTCAGATCGCATTTCCGTGTGATCGAGTATGCAACCAATAAACATGAATATCATTCGTTACTAAGTAATTAATAAATTCTCTCGTTTTTAGATTTATATTGTTTCATCTGCAACGAATTTAACGCGTTCGTGATTTTATCTTATCACGAATATCATTTCATTTTTCCTCCCCACGCCCCAACCAGACCGTACCTTTTCTTTCGCTTGCGGTCACTTTGGATTAGAAAAAGGTTATTTTCCTGTCTTGACCTGACCTCACTTTCTCTTTTCCCGGTCGGTGGCGACGTGGGATGGGTCTGATGATTGCGTGGTTCCCTGTATTTTGGTTTTATTTTTGTTGATGCTTGGGAAATTAACCATAGCATTGTTACACTGCTTTTTGATGACACGTTCTATCGGGCGCTAGAGCGAAGCATGTACATAATTTCATTAAATTGTATTATTTGAATATAGCGTAGGATCTTCCCCCATATCATAGTGCACAGAATTGCCCGATATTGCCCCGGGGTTGCATAAACGCCTAATAGATCTGCGCTCCGTCGTTCAAAAGTAGGTACAATAAACCGAAGTTATTCGTTCGGCACCTTTTGAGACGGTGTGACCCACGGTTATGTCTGTTAATTAATGTAGGACTAGGGATTAAGCTAGAATCATTATTCGCTTATTAGTCACACCTTTCTCTCCCTCCTCAAGTCGCTTGCATGTTTTGGGTACACCCCAAGTGTTTGTGTGATTCGTGAAAATTTATATATCCTTATGGAATTTTGCGAGCGCCCATTACAGATACGCAGAAGAGAGCAGGGTTATTATATTCCTGGCTCGAGTCCCTTCAGTCATATACGGCATTTGGGTATAGGATCCTCCATTATTGAGTTTTATTGAAGTCTGACGTGCAAAGCTAGACATGTACCTCGGCAGTTCAGATTCTGACCCCGAGAAGATTGCTTGATAAAAAGTTGGCGAATATTTTTTTATGTCACCATTCATTCATGTGTACATTCTGTCGCATATCATTATATGTTGAATTCAATGTGGTAGTTGAAATAATCTTAAATAGCTAGCATTGCTAATTACTTCCGTTTTGTTATAGTGAACGTTGATATTCGCGTTTGTGATTCATTCTCTGTGTGAGGTCACTCTCGCCTTCCTTCTCATTAACGCTAGCTGTCACTCACACACGCACACACACACACCTTCACCTCACTCACACACACAGGACAAAAGACACTGACCCTTTTTATTAATAAGGCTGGTTGCTGTCTTAGTGCCGGCGTAAAGATTTATTATGTATCTCTTTAGCCCGCAATTTTGTCCGTCGTGATGAGTGGTTCATAATGTACAAGTTACATCTATTTCTTATCTGTGTGACGACTATGGCTCAAATAGATCTTCACGGATCGCCGTTGTCGTTCCCTTATCTACTCTCATATCTATCAGAGACGTTTGGTAGTTCAAGCTAGGTCTTTGCGGACCGCTACTGACGTCTCCCTCTTCTATTTTCTTCTTTATCTTTGTGAAAGTAAAACACAAAATAAGTAAAAAAAGACGAAAATAAATTAAAACCAACATTAAAAAACGCAAATTTCATAAATAGCCGGCTAGTGGTAGATAACACCCCCTCTTCTCTGTTGCTTTTCTTTTTCTCTTACTCTGGCCTTACGTGTAGATCTGGTTCCCCAACTATATATTGCAGTTGGACCGATCACGGCAACGAAGGAGAACCTGCTACAGTTCCGGTCACCTAGGATGCCGTGGGAAGGACGTCATCGAAGATCGCCATAGGCCGCGGACCGAGATTTTCGTCAGAAAAGGTGTTAAGCTTCCCAGTGTAGTGGACGGGCGTTGCCTGCCGGACTCCCGTAGATCCAGTGAACCAGCACCTTTGCCGCAGGTACCAGTCGCCCCAGAATGCTGTGCATAGGCGACGCCTGGCGGACGCCTGCAGATCCAGTAAACTCAGGAGCTTGTAGCGCAGGTATCAGCCGCCCGAGATGCCGCCCTGCCCGACGCCGTAGATCTGGATGAAGATACGAGGACGTGTGGTCGCGAGAAGGACCTGGACGAGATCTGTGAGACGTGTGGACGAGGACGCCGCGAGTTAGGCCTGGGCCAGGACTACGAGGAGGTCTAGACGAATCTGAAGTCAAGGAGGACCTGTGCGAGACTTCGAGGACGTGTGGACATCGAGAACGGACAGATTACACAAGGACAGGAGGATGAGGACGACAGGACGAGCAGCCACGAAGATGCACCAGGACGACGCACGAGAACGAGACGACCAGCCAAGTTAGGTTATCCTAACGTGGCTGCTTTCCACGTGGAGCAATCAGTGTAGACAGATGGAGCCAGTGACCTCACCTCGCTCCCCCCATGCTTCCTGCAGCTGCTGCTATCGCTCCTCCAGCTGGAACGGTCACTACTTATACCGAGAATGACCTAGGCCTCAGAGAGTCCGTCACCAGCGACCAGCGCGCTAAGGTCAGCTCCGCCTCTCCTCCGGGCAGCTGGCTGCGACCCACGTAGCGCCTTACCCATAACTAGACATGTCTCGTGTGTTTTATACTGCGTGGTATCAACTCTCAGAAATAAAGAGTCAAGCTGAATACCAGTATCAATACCCCTGCAAGCCAATGTAATAGGATTCTATACCGTTATTGTGTGTTTGTTTGTGTGTCTCTGTGTGTGTGTGTGTGTGTGTGTGTGTGTGTGTGTGTGTGTGTGTGTGTGTGTGTGTGTGTGTGTGTGTGTGTATACTATACGTACGCATATATAATACACGCACACACGCGCACACACACACACACACACACACACACACACACACACACACACACACACACACACACACACATATATATATATATATATATATATATATATATATATATATATATATGTATATATGTATATATATATATATATATATGTATGTATATGTACATATTATATATACTATACATATAATATATGGGTAATATATATAAGACATATATATTTTTTTTCAAGTGCCCTGTACTACAAGGACGTCGGCGATCAGGGATTTCCATGATAGTATATAATATATACATTATATATATATATAATATATATATATATATATATATATATATATATATATATATATACATATATATCATATATATACAAATATAATATATATATAATATATATATTATATATATAATATATATATAGATATATATATATATATATATTATATGTATATTATATAATTATATTATAATATTATTTATATATATGTATTTACATATATATATTATATATATATATATATATATATTTATGAAAGTATTTATATTTAGAGTTTAACAACACAAACGTATGATCAAATTACAATACACAGATGTGACCTTCTTAACTGCCGAGTTTCGTATTTCACCCAGGGTCGGACAAAGACGCGTCCCGGGCAGTGCCTGCGACTTTTACCTTTCTGGAGAGTCTGGTCATTTCTGCATCATAGGAAAATCACCCTCAGAGGCCAATCAAAGGGCGGACCTGGATCAGCCACACCTATTTTCCTGTAAGAGAGGTCTAGCGAGCGACCTGAGATATACTGACGGTAGCGAAGACCTTGGTCTACCGACCTCGACTGCTGAAACGGGGGTTTTTCGGGGTTAGCCAAAGGTCTTCGCTACCGTCATTATATCTCAGGTCGCTCGCTAGCCCTCTCTTACAAAAAAATAGGTGTGGCTGACCCGGCCGCCCTTTTTTGGGCCTTGAGGGTGTTTTTCCATGATGCAAAAAATGAAAAAAACTCTCCAGAAAGGAAAAACGCAGGCACTGCCCGGGACCGTTTTTGTCCGCCCCCGGGTGAAAAACGAACTCGCATTAAAAAAGGGTCACTCGTGTATTTAATTTAAATCATACGTTTTGTTTTTAAAACTCTAAATTAAATATTTTCATATATATATATATATTATATATATATATTATATATTTTAAATAATTATATAATATATATTTGTTTTATGTTATATTGTATATAAATATATATTTAATATATTTTTTTATATTGTATTTTAATTATTTATTAAAATTGTATATATATTTTTAAAATTATAATATAATATTATTTTTTATATTATTTATTTTTATAACTTCATGGAAATCCCTGATCCCCGACCCCTTTTGTAGTACGGGACTTGAAAAAAAAATATTATGTCTTATATATATTACCCATATATTATATGTAAGTAATAAAATTGTACTATACAACATATATATTATATATATTAAATTTTTAATATATATTATATATTATAAAATTTTAAAATTTTTAATATAATTTTTGGGGTTGTGTGTTGTGTGTGTGTGTGTGTGTTGTGTGTGTTTTTGTGTGGTGTGCGCGTGTGTCGTTTTTTATATTGGTACTTAGTTACACACAAAACCACACCACACACACACACACACACACACACACACACACACACACAAACGCAACCCACACCCACAAACACACCGACCACCCAACACACACACACACCCCACAAGGACCACAAACAAACACCATAAGGGGGTATAAAATCCTTTTACTTTGGGCTTGCAGGGATTGATACGGGTATTCGTTTGACCTTTATTTCTGAAGTTGTCACGCAGTTAAAACACACGAACTTCTATTATGGTTAGGCGCTACGGGGGTCGCAGCCGCGCCCGGAGGAGAGGGGGAGCTGATTTTAGCGCGCTGGTCGCGGGTGACGGACTCTCTGAGGCCTAGGTCTTCTCGGTAAAATAGTGCCTTTCCCACTGGAAAGCGAAGCACAGCTGCAGGAAGCAGGGGGGGGAGCGAGTGAGTCACTGGCTCCATCTCTACCTGTTGCTCCACGGGGAAAAGCACCACTTAGGATCCTAATTTGGCGGGTCGCTCGTTTCGTGCGTCGTCCTGGTGCATCTTCGGGGCTGCTCCCCCTGTCGCCCTCATCCTCCGGGTCTTGGGATCGTCCTTTCCGATGTCCCCCGCCTCAAAAGTCTCCACGGGTCCCCCTTTGGGACTTCAATTCTCAAACTCCTCGTAGCCCGGGCCGGCCTAATCGGCGGCGTCCTCGCCCACACCCCCTCACAGATCTCGCCCAGGTCCTTCTCGCGCCACACGTCCTCGAAATCTTCACCAGATCTACGGGCTCGGGGGGGGGGCGGCATCTCGGGGGGCTGATCCTGCGCTACAAGCTCCGATTTTACGGGATCTGCGGCGTCCGCCGGGCGTCCCTATGCACAGCTTCGGCGACGGTACCTCGGCAAAGGTGCGGTTCACTGGTCTACGGGACCCCGGCGGCAACGCCCGTCCACTACACTGGGAAGGCTTAAAACCTTTTCTGACAAAATCTGGGTCCGCGGCCTATGGCGTCTTCTGACGTTTTTCCCACGGCATCCAAAGTGCCGGAACTGTAGCGGTTCTCCTTCGTGCGGTCGGTCCAGGGGAATTAAGTTGGGGAACCAATCAAACACGTGGGGGCCAGAGTAAAAAAAAAGAAAAGCAACAGAGAAGAGGGGTGTTTCTCCCACTACCGGGCTATTTATAATTTTTTGCTTTTTTTTAATTTTTGGTTTTTAAAATTTTTTTTCGTCTTTTTTATTATTTTGTTTTTTACTTTCCAAAGATAAGAAAAATAAAGAGGGAGACGTCGTAGCGTCCGAAAAGACCTAGTTGAACTCCCAAAACGTCTCTGATAGATATGAGAGTAAGGGGAACGAAAACGGCGATCCGTAAGATCTATTTGGCCTAGCGTCACACAAAAAGAATAATTAATTAATTTAAAACCACTCATCACGAGGAACAAAATTGCGGCAAAAGAGATACTAAAAAATCTTTACCCCGGCCCTAAGACAGAACCACCTTTATAAAAAAAAGGGGCAGTGTCTTTTGTCCTGTTGTGTGAGTGAGGTGAAGGTTGTGGTTGCGTTGTGAGTACAGCTGCGAAATGAGAAGGAACGAAGTGACCTCACCAGAATAAACCCAAAACGCAATTCACGTTCCTATAAAAAAAAAGGGAAGAAATTAGCAATCAATTTAAGATTATTTCACTACCCTTGAATTCAACATATAATGATATGCGCAGAAGTACCCTAAATGATGGTGACATAAAAAAATTTCCCCAAACTTTTTATCAAAAAATCTTCTCGGGGCCCAAATCTAAACTGCCGGGGTACTGTCTGCTTTCACTCAGACTTCAAAAAACCAAATAAGGGGGATCCTATCCCAAAATCCCGTATATGACTAAAGGGGCTCCCGGCCGGGAATATAAACCCTGCTCTCTTCTCGTATCTGTAAGGGGCGCTCGCAAAATTCAAAGGGATATAAAAATTTTAAACGAATCACCCACTTGGGGTGTCCCCAAAACATGAAAAGCGACTAGGAGGGAGAGAAAGGGGGACTAAAAAGCAAATAAGTTTCTAGCTTAACCCCTATCCTCTTTAAATTTAAACGACATAACCGGGGGTCACACCGTCTAAAAAAGTCGAACGAATATTGGGTTTTTTGTCCTATTTTTTGCGACGGGCGCAGTCTTTTGGGCTTTATCAACCCCGGGGCAATATGGGGCATTCTGTCCTATGAATGGGGGAAGATCCTACGCTATATTCAAAAAATAAAATTTAAAATAAATTATTCATGCTTCGCTCTGGGCCCGTAAAAAGGTCCCCAAAAAGAGTGAAACAATGCATGGTTAATTTCCCAGCATAAACAAAAAAACAACCAAAATACGGGAACCACGAAATCTCAACCCCCCCACGTCCCCACCGACCGGAAAAGAAAGTGAGGTCAGGTCAAGACAGGAAAATAACCTTTTTTCAAATCCAAAGTGACCGCAACGAAAAAAAAGGTACGGTCTGGTTGGGCTGGGGAAAAAAAATAAATGATATTCGTGAAAAGATAAAATCACGAGCTTTTAAATTCTTTGCGATAAAAAATATAAATCTCAAAAAAGGGAGAATTTTTTAAATTACTTAAGTAACAATATTCATGTTTATTGGTTGCATATCGTCACACGGAAATCGTCTGAGGTGGAAAATAGGGGAGAACGTGCCTTTCCCCGTCATTATCACCTTTTAACCCAACAAAAAAAAACGGTTTTAACCTGGAGAAGAAGGAAAAGAAATAAAAAGGGGGCCCCAAAAATGTGTCTTAGTGTTTTTTGTTTTTCGACATGTCTTCTAGTGTCGACGGTTTTTTCTTCTGGTGGCAGCGGGGGCCTTGCATATAGCCTTAGTACAAGGGTAAACAGGGGCTATTTTATACTTGTTAACGGCTTGACTTTTTTATTTCTGAGATTTTGATCCATGCAGTAAAAACCACGACCCATGTCTATTAGGGGTAGGCGCTATCGGGTCGCAGCCAGCTGCCCGGGGGAAGGGCGGAGCTGCCCTTAGCGCCGGGTCGCGGCGACGGACCTCTGACCTAGGTCATTCTCTGTATAATAAAACCTTTCCCACCCTGGGGGAGCGATACAGCAGCTGCGAAGCGGGGGGGGGAGCGGGGTGGGGTCACTGGCTCCGTCTGCTACACTGATTGCTCCACTGGAAAACAGCCCGTGTCCCGGGTCCCGAAATAAATTATCCACACCTGTAAATTATCCACTCCTAAACACTAATATATATATTTATTATATATAATAATATATTTATATATATAATATATATTATATATATATATATATAATAAATTATATATATTATATTCATATTATATATATATAATATATATATATATATATATATACATGTATATAAAACATAGTAACTTTTTATATAATATATATATATATTTTATTAATTAATATATTATATATATTATTTTATATTATTCATTTTTTAAAGGGTAGGTTCATGTCTGAGCCCCCGGGCCCCGCATGATATTATTGAGTTTTCATGTTGTGATGCTTTTGGAGTAGTAGGGGTAGGGTCCCAGTTCCTTTCCACGGAGAGTCCCGGGTTGTTCCCTTTTAGGTAATCATTCTCTCTTTTTTTATCTGGCTTGGGACCAGCACGACTTGGGCGGGTTTTGGCCCCCGGGGGAGGTGGGCAATCGGGGTGAATTTCCTTTGCCCGGGGGAAAAACGCGCCGGCCGGTGACTCAACCCTCAAACTCAGATTGCCGTCGTGACAGTCTTGATCCATCTCTAACCATTCGCCACCGCGCCCTAAAATTACCACACACACATATATTATATAATAATATATAATATATTTTTTATAATTTTTTTTTAATTTATATTATATGTAGTTATATAATGTGTATGTTATATATTGATATATATACTATATATAATATATTTTATATATTTTACCCATATATTATATATATGTATATAAAATTGTATATATTTTAAAATTATAATTATACATATATAAAATATATTATATTATTATATATATATATTATAATTTTATATATATAATTTTGGGGGGGTGGTGTGTGTGTGTGTGTGTTGTGTGTGGTGTGTGTGTTTTTTGGTGTGTGGGGGTATGTTGTGTGTGTGTGTGTGTTCTATGTGTGTGTGGTGTGTGGTGTTGCATGTATTTATTTTTTGTGGTTGGTGGGGTGTGTGTTGGTGTGTCGTGGCATTTTGGGTGTGTTTTAAAATTATGAGTATTATAGTATATACATCACAAACCACCACACTCCACCACCACACACACGCCACCACCACACACACACACACCCCCAAAACACACCCACCACCAACACACCCACACACACACACACACCACACCGCCATGCACGCACGCCGCACCCCACACACACACACACACACCCAATCACACTCACACACACCCACACAGAGACACACAAAAAAACAAACCACAAAAAAACCCGGCCCCCACGTGTGGTGTGTGTGTGTGTGTTGTGTGTGGTGGGGTTTTGTGTGTGTGTGTGTGTTACGTGGGGTGTGTATGTGTTTGTGTGTGTGTGTTGTGTGGTGTTATGTTATAAAAAAAATATATTATATATATATATTATAAAATATTAATATATATATATGTATGTAATACATACATAAAAATATATACTATAAAACGTACATCTATATCTATATCTATATTATCTATTATCTTCTATCATCTTCTATTATCATCTTCTATATACATATATTATAATATATATATATATATTATACACACACATATATTTTAAAACATACTACTATATAACATTTTTAAAAATATAATATTATATATTTAATATTTATATTTATATATAATATTATAATATATATACACACACACAACACACTGTTTATATATATTATAATTAAAAATTTATAATAATATATATATAATATATTCTTAGTAAATATATACATTATATTATATATTTTAAAAATTTTAAAATATATTTTAATATATATATATATAATATATATTATATAATATATTAATCAGACACATTTTAAATATATTATATATTATATTAATTAATATAAAATAATACATATTTTATATATAATATATTATATCTATATCTACCATCTATATATATTTTATATATACTATATATTATATATATATTTAGCCGCCGGGGTCACCAGATATTTAAATTTAGTTTTCATTTGTATCCTCGAGTGAGTATTGGTAGGCCCCCAGTTCCTTTTTCCCCGGAAAAGTGCCGGTGTTACCTTTTGGTAATCATTCTCTCTATTTTACCCGGCTTGGCCAACGACTTGGTCTGGCCTGGCCCCTGGCTAGGTAGGAATCGAGGTGAAGTTTTTGCCAAGGGAACAACTTTCGGCCCGTGACTCGAACCCTCGAACTCAGATTGCCGCGTGCCAGTTTTGGTCCATCCAAACCCAAATCGCCACCACAGCCTGCGCATGTGCTCACATACCCGCGGCATGCGTGTGTCGGGATGCCCCCACGCATTCGATGGGCATTGGGTGTGCACTTGCACTGTTACATAATTTTCGGAAAATAAACCTAATACATGGAGTTCCTTCCCTCCCTAGCCACTGGGGGGCCAAACCACCCCATGTCAGTGCGGGCCCCAAACTCGGATAAATAAAAAAATGATTACCAAAAAGGTACGCCGGCACTCTCCGTAGAATGAACGGACCCTCCACGTACCCCACCCAAATCACACAACAAAAAAACTTTTAAAGTATATGCGTGACCAAGGGGCTAAAACTGCCCACCTTTTAAAAAAAAGAAAACAAAAATATATATACCATATATTATATATTATTAAAATTTATATTATATTATTTGAATTATATAAAATTAAATAAATATATGATTATTATATAATATATATTCTTTATATTTTATATATATTTATATTAATTATATATATGGTTTTATATTTTTTTTTTTTTTCTTTTTTTTTAAACGGTGGGTATTTTACCCCCCCCCCCTTGGTCCAGCATGTACTTAATTATAGTTTCAGTTTTTATGCTTGGAGTGATACGTGTAGGGTTCCCGTTCTTTCTCGGAGAGTCCGCGTCACCTTTTTAGGTAATCATTCTCTCTTTTTTCCCGAGTTTGGGCCACACTGACAGGGATGGCTTGGCCACCCGGGCTGGGTGGGCAAAAACCCACGTATCTAGGTTCGTTTTCCTGAAATTATGTAAATCATGAAAGTCAACCCCAATCGCCGGTGCGAATGCGGGGGTGCACCCATGCACAACCCGCCCCCGCGCGCGTATGTGAGCACATCCGGGCTGGGGGGCCGTTTGGGTTAGATTCGGACTCAAAACGGGCACGACGGAAATCTGGTTGGGGGTTCGAGTCCCGGGCCCGAACGTTGTTCCCTTGGCAAGGAACTTCCCCCTCGATTGCCTACCTAGCCACTGGGGGGCCAGGCCAGACCAATCAGTGCTGGCCCCAAACCCCGGTAAATAGAAAAATGATTACCAAAAAAGGTAACCCGGCCTTTCCCGTGGAAAGGACGGGGGACCCTCCCAAATCTCACCCCGAGAGCATCACAACATAAAACTAAAATTATATCTGCTGGACCACGGGGGCTCAATATTTTATATATATTATTATATTACAATATATTAGATAGGTTAGATATAGTATATATATATTATATTATATATGTATGATTATATATTATATTTTTATTAATATTTATATTACAATTTCTGCATACTATTATATTTTATATATATATAAATATTTTAAAATATTTTATATTATAATATATATATATATTATATTATATATATAAAATTAAAATATTTTATATGATATATATATGTATTATTATTTTATATATTTGTGATATATTTTAAAAATTAAATTATATATAATTGTAATAGATAGATAGATAGATAATAATAGATAGATAGAAAATGATAGATTAGATTAGATTAATTACAGTTATATGTATATATATTTGTATGTATTATATTACATCAAAATTAATATAATATTATATATTTTATATATATATATATATTTATTTAAATACAACACACACACACACACACCCCACAAAACCAACCCACACGAAACCACACACACACACACACACACACACACACACACACACACACACCACACCCACACGTGGTGCGTGTGCTTGGTTTGTTTGTTTGTGGGGTCTCTGTGTGCGTGTTTTGTGAGTGTGCTGTGTGTGTGTGTGTGTGGTGTGTGTGTGTGCGTGCGTGCGTGATGCGCCGTGTGTGTGTGTGTGTTGTGTGTGTGTGTTGTGTGGGGTGTGTGTGTTTTTGTGGTGTGTGGGTGTGTTTGTGTGTGTGGTGTGGTGGTGTGTGAGTGTGGGTGGTTGTGCTGTTTATATACAACTCATAAAAATCACACACACATGCACACAGAACCCACACACACACACCACACACCACAACAACACATACATGCACACACACACACACACACACACATAACACCCACCACACCACACATACACACCCCACACACCAACACACCACACACACCACACACACCACACACCACACTTATAATTATATTTTAAATTTTAAAATTATTTTAATATATATATATATATTAAAAATTTAATATATTTATATTAATATAACTTTTAAATTTTACTAATATATAATTTGGGTAATATTATAAGACTATATATTATAATATTTTATAAAAATTATATAACTCAATATATAATACATACTACATCATATATAATAAAATTAATATATAATATATATTTTTTAATATTATTATATATATTTTGTGTGTGTATATATAGGGCCGCGGGGGCCGAATGGTTAGAGCGTGGGACTCAAGACTGTCAGGGGCAAATCTGAGTTCGAGGGTTCGATCCCGGCCGGCCGTTGTTCCCTTGGCAAGGACTTCACCCGTTTTCCTACCTACCACTGGGGGGCCAAAGCCAGCCCAATTCGTGGGCCCAAACCCCAGAAAAAATAAGAAAAATGATTACCTAAAAGGTAACCCCGGGCACTCTCCGGGGAAAAGGAACGGGGGCCCTACCATACTCCTCCAAGAGCATCACAACATAAAAACTACAATTATATCATGCTGTGGCCCGGGGGCTCGACATAAACCTCCGTTAAAAATAAATATAATATATTATATTATATAAAATTTTATATATAAAATAAATATATATTTTATATATAATATTATATATGAATAAATTATATATATATATATATATATTATTATATAATTATATATATATATTATATAATATATATATTTTTATATTTTTAATATATATAATATATATAAATATATATATTATATGTAGTGTTTGATGGGAAAATTCTACGGATGGGGAAATATTCTATTTCGGTTACCAGTGGACCACGTCCTTTTTTTCCACGTGACAATCGTGTACAGCGGAGCCTGACCTCCCCTCGCTCCCCCCCATGTTTCCTGCACTGCTGCTATCGCCCCCACGGGAACGGTTACTACTATCGAGAATGACCTGGGCCCCTCAAGAGTCCGTCGCCAGCGACCACGCCAAAGGTCGCTCCGCCTCTCCCTCCGGCAGCGGGCTGCGACCCCATACGCCCTACCCAAAACTGAATGGCTGTGTGTTTTATACTGCTGGATCAACTCTCAGAAATAAAGAGTCAAGCCGTTAACAAGTAAAACTAGCCTCTGTTTCCCATTGTACAAAGGCTATCATGCAAGGGCCCTCGCTGCCACAGAAAAAAACCCCGCTCGAACTAGAAGACATGTAAAAAACAAAAAACCCCGTAAGTACCTTTTGGGCCCCTTTTCTTTTTTCTTTTTCTTCTCCCATGTTTTAAACCCGTTGTTTTTTTGGGTTTAAAAGGTGATAATGACACAAGGGCACTTTTCTCCCTATTTTTCCCCGATGGGTTTTCCGTGTATCGAGTATGAAACCAATAAACATAAATATCTTCTTACTTAAGTATTAAAAAATTTTCTCTCTTTTTTTAGGATTTATATTGTTTCATCGCAACGAATTTAACGCTTTTCGGATTTTATCTTTCACGAATATCATTTTTTTTCCCCCCCCACGCCCCAACCAAACCCGTCCCTTTTTCTTTCCTGCGGTCATTTTGGGTTTTAAAAAAGGGTTTATTTTCCTGCCCTTACCGGACCTCATTTCTCTTTTCCCGTGGGTGGCGACGTGATGGGTCTGATGTTGCGTGGTTCCCTGTATTTTGGTTGTTATTTTTTGTTATCCCGGGGAAAATTAAACCTACTTTGTTACCTGCTTTTTGGTGACACGTTCTATCGGCGCTAGAGCGAAGCATGTCTAATTTCTTTAAATTTGTATTTTTTAATATAGCGTAGGATCTTCCCCATATCATAGTGCACAAAATTGCCCGATATTCCCCCGGGTTGCATAAACCCCAAATAGATCTGCGCTCCGTCGTTAAAAAAGTAGGTACAATAAACCAAGTTATTCGTTCGGCCCTTTTTTGAGACGGTGTAAACCCACGTTTGTCTTTTAATTTAAATGTAGACTAGGTTTAAGCAGAATCATTATTCGCTTATTATCCACCTTTCTCTCCCTCCTAAAGTCGCTTGCATTTTTGGGGTACACCCCAAAAGTTTTTGGTGATTGGGAAAAATTTATTATCCTTTGGAATTTGCGAGCGCCCATTACGATACGCAAAGGAGCAGGGTTTTTATTCCGGGCTCGATCCTCTCTATCGGCTTTTGGGGAAAGGTCCCCCATTTTTAGTTTTATTAAATCTGCTCAAAGCTAGACTTTAAACCTCGCATTTCAGATTTCTGCCCCCGAGAAGATTGTTGATAAAATTTTGGCAAATATTTTTTTATGTCACCATTCTTTCATGGTTTACATTCTGTCGCATATCTTATTTTTAATTCAAGTGTTATTGAAAAAATTTTTAAAAAGCTAGCATTGCTAATTTACCCGTTTTTTATAGTAAAGTTGATTTTCGCTTTTGTGATTCATTCCTGTGTGAGGTCACTCTCGCTTCCCTCTCATTAACGCTAGCTGTCCTCACCCCCACCACACACCCCTTCACCTCACCACACAACAGGACAAAAGACACTGCCCCTTTTTTATTAAAAAGGCGGGTTGCGTCTTAGTGCCGGCGAAAGATTTTTTAGTATCTCTTTGCCGAAATTTTGTCCGCGTGAGAGTGGTTCATAGTAAAGTTACATCTTTTTCTTATCTGTGTGACGCCTATGGCTCAAATAGATCTTCACGGTCGCCGTTGTCGTTCCCTTATCACTCTCTATCTATCAGGACTTTTGGGTATTTAAAGCTGGGTCTTTGCGGACCGCTACTGACGTCCCCCTCTTCTATTTTCTTTTATCTTTGTGAAAGAAAAACCAAAAAAAGTAAAAAAAGAAAAAAAAATTAAACCAACATTAAAAACGCAAATTTCATAAATAGCCGCTAGGGGTAATAAACCCCTCTTCTCGTTGTTTTTCTTTTTCTCTTACTCGGGCCCTTACGTGTAGACGGGTTCCCAAACTATATATTGCATTTGGCCCCGCCGGCACCGAAGAGAACCTGCTACAGTTCCGCCCTTGGGATGCCGTGGGAAGGACTCATCGAAATCGCCTACCCCCGCAAAAAGATTTTCGTAAAAAAAAGGGTTTTTAACCTTCCAGTGTATGGACGGCGTTGCCTCCGGACCCCCGTAGATCCATGAACCGCCCTTTCCCGCAGGTCCGTCGCCCCAGAATGCTGTGCATGGCGACGCCTGGGGGACGCCTGCAGTCCAAAAACCCCAGAGCTTTTGCGCAGGTATCACCCGCCCCG
>NW_023658511.1:0-2500 GCF_015228065.2 Penaeus monodon | reverse complement strand
GTGCCCTTTTGCGGGTGTTGCAGAGGTTTCGCCTGAGGTGCAAAATTCATAGCGAGGGGAGTCTCGTCTTTGAAGCGAAAAACAAGTGTACGGCCGAAAAAGGGGTAAGGGGGAGGTTTATAAATTTTTTTCATCACCTTTAAAATTCAAGAAAATGAGAGCATAAAAAAAACAATTTTTTTTTACAAAAATAAATTTTCAAATAAGGTTTAATTACTTAGCGATTCAAAGGTACCCTCATATTGAAGAGAGAAAAATTAAAATTTAATAAAATTTTTATATCTTGGGGGAAAAAGGCATATATATGCTTCGAAAACCAAAGGGGCCTGGCCTAATTTAAATTCTAACAGTGCGCGTCTGGGCGCTTCGCGTATGAGCGTAGTGTGCGGCGGGCGCAGGATTCTTTCTTTTCCGGGGCCAGACCGGGGTTTAAAAATTAATTTGGGCGGTGAAAATCAAAAGTGAGCGTCTGGGCGCTTCAATCGTATGAGCAAATTCTGGGTGCGGCGGGCGCGGGGTTCCCTTTCGTTTGGGCCCATGACCGGGTTTAAAAAATTAACTTCGGGGTTGAAACCGAGTAGCCTATAAAAAAGCATTGTCTCCAATGTTTTCCCATTATTTGCAACTGAGCCTACCTAAATACAATTCCCCAAAACCTTAAAAAAAAAAGACATAAACTACAGTTTTAAATGGGGCAAGAATTAAAACTTGAGGGGACGCTGAAAAGAATTTGGGTTCATTATTAGTCATAGGTGGCACTTAAAAAATCCAAAATCTTAGATAAATTCCGAGTAAGGGGCAGGTAGGTGAAAAAGGGGGAAATGTAGGTGATCGAAATCTAGTGTAAATGGCGACAGATTAGCACGGAAAGTATGAAGAAACAGTGTATAAAGAACGAATGTGTAACACAAAAAAAATAAAAAATACCCAAAGTAATGAATGTTACTAATGGGGAATAAAAATTAAGAGAAAAAATAATAATTTCATTTTTTCGACACAATAACTAAATTATGATGAGAGCACCAACAAAACAAAAATTTTAATTAACTTAAGGGGACTCATTGTTCTGAAGAAAATAATGCTAATTGTGCATCTGAGGAAAAAAATGAAAATGACAGAAAAATACAACAAAATACATCAATTAGGGGATAGTTGGGGCTGGGAATGGGGTGTGAATTGGATGCTGTCACTTAGGTTTGATCTCATGTGTGATTGTGAAAAAAAAATGGTTGACAGGGAGAATTATGTGTATAGAGTTAGTATGTGCGTTCGTTAATTTCGGTACTTGAATTAAAAAGAAGGCAATTGATCAAGGTATGGGGGGGTATAAGGAGAGCATTTTCCTGGCACTAAAAGTACACTTACTTTTTAAAAGTAACGGGAAAATTGTTGGGGCGGTAAACGCGACTCCGGCTGTTTGACGAGGTTTTGCAATAAATTTCAAGGGGGTGGGGCCGGGTTGGCGGTGTGGGGGCGTAGAGTGCGAGGATCATCTCAGCGACTTCGTCAGGGGAGCACAGGTGTGAGTGGTCAGCACGAATATTTTAAAAACATGGGGTGGGTTTGAAAAAAGTTAGTAGCGATGTTGGGCATTAAAAAAAGGGGGGGAGGCACTACACTGGTCGGGAACAGACTTGGGGAGGACGGGTGGGAGGCGAATATGTGTCCCGGGGTTTTGAGGGGTTTTTGAACACCCTGCCTCAGATTAACGAGTGACCACCGCAAGCCACCAGATGTACGGTGACCACCGCAACCACCCCAAATTTAAAGGGGAGGCCCCGAAGCCACCAGATTAAGCGCACTGGTTGGGTTTGGGGGGTCAGTGAAAAGGGCTTAGCTTGCTGGTTTATTCTTGAAGCAAAAGAGACCCCCCAAAAGACCCCGTGTCCCCGGGGGGAGGACGAGGTGGTGGAGCTGGACCCTTGTGGGTGGGGTGTCTCCGTGTCTCTCTCTCTGCCTTACGACGTGTCCTTTTTGCGGCGGGTTCCCTTCGAGGGGGGGTTTTGTTCCTGTGCAAAAAAAGAAAGCCGGGGTGCATCGCGTCCTGCCCCAAGGGAAGGGCACTACTTGGACGGAGGGTGAATGTACATCCGGCCTTGCACTATTGTTGACCGTATATGTATGTATAATATTTTATTATATTTATAATATACATTTTAAAAATTATATATAATTATATAAAACAAATATATAGTATATCATTTATTATTCAAAATTTTAGTATACATGTACAAACCACACACCACACTCACACACACACAACCACAAAACACACAAACACACACACAAACCCCACACCCCCCCACACACAAAAACACACACCCCCCACACCACCACACACACACACACATATATATATTATACATATATATATTATAATATATATATATATTATATATTATATATTAATATAAAAAACCCACACACAACGACAGAGAAGAGAGAGGAGAGAGGTATGATAATAGATAGATAATATGTGTGTGGTTGGGGTGGTGGTGTT
>NW_023658510.1:2500-23868 GCF_015228065.2 Penaeus monodon | reverse complement strand
GGGAGGGAGCGTTCGTTCACGACGTAACAAATGGTTGTGCAGGAGTGGGAAAATTTGTGATATTTGATCAGTGAGAGCGCCGATTTATCATGTCATCCAAAGATGGCGGCAGCCATGAGGGAGAGGAGGCTATGACTGAGGCAGGCACGAGTGAGGTGGAGCCGAGCCAGATGGACCTGATCACTGCCATGCTCGTCGAGATGCAGGCAAGGAAGGCAGAGGAACAGTTCTGCCAACTTGTTGAGGTGCTACAGAGCAATCTTGTGTCTGTGAAGATGGAAACTCAGCAGTACACCGACAAGGCCTGCAACAGCGTGAAGAGTGAACTGATGGAGGAGGTGCAGACTCTGAACAGCGAGGTTCAGGGCCTGAGGGAGGAAGTGAAGGAGGAAAGGCGGCGTCACGAGGTAGTAACGTTGCAAGCAGAGAAGGCAGACGAGGTTCTGGCAACAGATGCCAGAGTGTCAGATTTACTGGGGTCTGCCTGGGGTCCTTGACAGGAAACCCCCGGGCCTCGCTGCGTCGTGTCGGAGCCAGTGGTCGCTGCAGAAGGCTGGGGACCCATCGGAACCGCTCCCTTGGGTATAGGTGCCGGCAAACTCGGACCCGGTCAACCCGCCTCGTTGCCTCCCTCACCCCCCCGGGCGTGTTAGTTCATGGCACACGTTCTCCACCCCGCAGCCCCTCGGCCTCCAGACATTCTGTGAAGCGTAAGCCAGCTGAGTACGACAGGAAGGTGGCCTCAGAGGCATATGTCACCCAATTTGAAATGCTGGCATCTGCCCAGGGCTGGAGCCAGGAAGAGAAGGCCCTGCAGCTGGTAACAGTGTTAAGGAGCCCCGCGGTGGAAGTGTTGGGCCATCTGCCGCCATCCCAACATGCCTCTTACACCAGCGTGGCGGAGGCTTTGAAACGCCGTTTCGGGCACCACCACCAGGCCGAGGTATATCGGGCCCGCTTGAAGAAGCGGACTTGTGAGCATGGCGAGACACTGTCCTAGCTGGCGCAGGATGTGGAGGCGCCGGTAAGGAGGTCGTACCCTGCAGCTGCAGAAGAGATGATCGTGGTCCTGTCCCGCGATTTCTTTGTTGACGCTTTGCAGGACCAGCAGCTGCAAATCTACGTCAAGCAGGCACACCCTGAGGACCTGCAGGTGGCGCTGGCGAGGGCCTTGGAGTTCGAGGCTTTCCTGAAGGCAACCAGTGGCCTAGGGCCAGCTGCTCAGCCCCGCCATGACCTCTGGGGCCGGAAGGCTAAAGTGGAGAAGATAGCATTGAGGAAGGTGAGCCCGAGCATTTTCCAAGGCTTGTTTTGGGGCTGCGGTGAGGAAGGGTACAGACGTAGTCGGTGTCGGAGGGAGCGGAGAACACATCCTCTCAACCAGACGGATTCTGATGCCTTCCAGCAGTGCTGCAAGGACTGTGGCAGGTATGGTCACCATCCAAGTGCATGTCCCAAGGCTAAGGAAGTGGTACAGGAGGAAAACTCGGACAGGCTGGAGAAGGGGGCCGAAACCCAGCCGTCCTCGGTTCCCAGGCCCCGACTTGGGTAAGCTGATGTCGAACCAGCATGATGCAGGTGGAGGGCTCAATAGATGGGAAGCCATGCTGCCTGACAGTGGACACTGGGGCTGAGAAGACCCTAGTGTGGCCTGATATGTTGGCCACTATGCGACTTCCAGACGCACCACAGAGACTGTGTGGTGTCACGGGGCATTGTGTGCAGCTCAACTGGCCAGTGGAGGCTCGTATTGGCGTGGGCAGCATGGTGCAGCGGCTGCCGGTGTATGTGGCCGATCTGGACGAGCACTGCTTGCTGGGCCTTGACTACCTGACGCAGAATAAGACGTGTGTCGACCTTGGACAGAAGCTGGTGAGGGTGCACGGTGAAGATGTGCCCTTGCTTCCAGAGGTTGGCTGTGCAGAGGTAGTTACTGCTGAACGACTGCACCTTGCCCCCAGGACAGAGTCTAGAATCCGGTGTTGACTGTCAAGAGTGAAGCATGGAGTAGAGGGCCTCGTGGAGCCCATTCAAAACCTGCAGCTGGCTGATGGCGTAGCGGTTGGGCGGAGCCTTGTTGGACCAGGGGAGGGGTTAGTTACAGTGTTGGTAGCTAACTTCTCTGATAAGGCCCAGAAGGTGCCAACTGGTGCAAAGCTGGGCACTTGTGAGGAAGTGGAACGTCCAGAAGAGTCGTCGGGGAGTGAGGAGTTGGTTGGTATGTGGCCGTTGCCATACTTCCTCGAGGACTTGGCGCACCAGAGCTCCGCTAACCTGGCGGAGGTGCATTGACGAGTGCGTGGCAAGCTCAAGGTAGCCGGCCATGCCATGAAGGAGACCTATGACCGGCGCATGAGGGAAGTGAGGTACAACATAGGTGACAGATTGTGGCTGCATAACCCGCGTCGGAAGCGAGGGCTCTCGCCGAAGCTACAGAGCCCCTGGGAAGGGCCATACACGGTGGTAGCGGCCCTCTCTGATGTCACCTATCGAATTCGCAGAGGGCGAAAACGACCGTCGGTTGTCCACGTGGACCGGCTGTGGCGTTACCATGGGCCAGAAAGCTACTCCTGGGGCCATGGTGAAAAAGATGACGTTAGCCCCGGTAGCGGCGATGAGGACGTGGCAGACGCTGACCGAGATGAGGACGAGCATTTGGATGGTGAGGGCGATGCAACAGACGTCAATGGTGACCATGAGCCAGGTCTTGGGGCAGATATCCCTCTGGGTGCCACTGCCATTCCACCGCCGCCCACACCTCCAGAGCGACCCCAGCGAGAGTGAAGAAAGCCGCGCTGGATGAAAGATTTTTGTGTTTCTGAGAACTGATTTACAATTACGGTTACTTTTGTTTGAAAGAATTTTGTTTGTTCCTGAGGACTAATTTTATATAAATTTTCTGTATTTTGTTTCATATTTAGGTATGTCAGAGCAGACGGGTCGTCTGCTTGATAGGGGGGATAGTGCTACGCCAGTGGGTCTTTGTCTCTGTGTGAAACATGTGTTAACATGAAAAGGATGACCTGGGCATTTGTTAACATGAAGGGACCTGGGCAAACATGACGCAACTGGCTGTGAGCGGGGTAGCGGAGTAACAAGCCAAGACAGAGGGAGTTGGGTGCTGCTCGGTGAAGACCTCGTGTGTGTCCTTGTGACCTGATAAACTTTGTGTTGCCCTGTTATAAACTGTATCGTACAGTGACATGCTGGTTTCCCCCTGTAATGTGCCTATATAAAAGTGTACGGGTAAATAACTTGTGTAAATAAAGGAAATACTGTCATTTTGTGTTTATTTCGTGCCCTGCCTCGCCACTTGGCGTTTCCCCTCGTGGTGTTCTGGGACGCTGTGGTGCTCGGAGCCTCTTGGAGCTGTTCAGTGTTCGCGACCCTGTGGATAGCACGCCCTTTGCCTAGCCTGCCTTGTGTTGGTGGCAGAGAGACGAGGCGTCGGCGTAATATATATATATATATTTTTTTTATATATAGATAAATAAATGCATTTAAATATATATATATATATATATATATATATATATATATATATATATATATTGTGTGTGTGTGTGTGTGTGTGTGTGTGTGTGTGTGTGTGTGTGAGTGTGTGTGTGAGTGAGTGCGTGTATGTATGAAATACATTCATTTTCATATTTTCCATGTCTGGATAATTCTGTAATGTATCTATTAGATAGAATAATGCAGTAACCATTGAATTCGGTACAAGTTTTGGTAATGCTCACTCTTTGGTATACCTAAAGAGAGATCAAATCTTGGTCCCACATACACACGCACGCACGCACACACGTACGCACACACACACACACACACACACACACACACACACACACACACACACACACACACACAACACACACACACACACACACACACACAAACACACATACACACACACATCGCATATGTATATGGATGGGAGTATATACATACATATACCTCGCTTTATATATATTATATATATATATATATATATATATATATATATATATATATATATATATAATAAAATTATATATATATAATATACATATATGTATATTATATATAATATATATATATAATATATATATATATATATATATATATATAGAGAGAGAGAGAGAGAGAGAGAGAGAGAGAGAGAGAGAGAGAAAGAATGTATACAAATGCATACATATATATTCATATACATATACATTTATATAAAACACACACACACACACACACACACACACACACACACACACACACACACACACATATATATATATATATATATATATATATATATATATATAAATATATATATATATACATATACATCCCCCCACACACACATATATATATATATATATATATATATATATATATATATATATATATATATATATATATATATGTAGATATAGATAGATAGATTTGTGTGTGTGTGTGCATATACAGTAATAATGATGGAAACAACCAAAAGAACAAAATATTATTTTTTCCTCACCTCAATAATGAATCAGTCACACTTCCCTTTACTCTGATATTCCTCACATTACGTTGTGTTCTTATTTTTCCTCAATCCATTTCTGTCTGAAACCCTTCTTTCTATTCTTCCCTTCTCCCTTCCTCGGCAACTGTGAATCTGAGTTTTATCATAACAAACAACTATTTTTTTATTAAGTAGAAGGGGAGACGCCTGCTATTGTTACGAAAAGATAATCCATAACTATTATTATCATTATCAAAAAGTTACTGTTTTCAAGATTTTGAAGTATGGATATGATACTTTTTCATGGAACACATTGAGGAATGGCCATACACAAATAGAACAAATAAATATAAGTATAAAATTATTTTCACCTATGCACTTGGCAACTGCCATGATATCACACGGAATGCACTGATTAGAAAGCGACATCGGACGAGTAGTGATAAGAGCGCTACCCTTAGTCTATATCCAACAAAAGAATTTAAACAAACAAATGTTCAACTGCGCATTCATACTGTTACGCCGACCGCCTCGTCTCTCTGCCACCAACACAAGGCAGGCTAGGCAGACGGCGTGCTATCCACAGGGTCGTGAAACTGAACAGCTCCAAGAGGCACCGAGTACCACAGCGTCCCAGAACACCAGGAGGGAAAACGCCACGTGGCGAGGCAGGGCACGAAATAAACACAAAATGACAGTCTTTCCTTTATTTAAACAAGTTATTTACCCGTACACTTTTCTATAGGCACAATACAGGGGGAAACTAGCATGTCACACTGCACGATATAGCTTATAACAGGACACACAACGTTTATCAGGTCACAAAGGCACACACGAGGTCTTCACAGGAGCAGCACCCAACTCCGTCTTCCGGCTTGTTCCACCGCTCCTCCGCTCACAGCCAGCTGCGTCATGTTTGCCCAGGTCCCTTCATGTTAACACATGCCCAGGTCATCCTTTTCATGTTAACACATGTTTAGCACAGAGACAAAGACCCACTGGCGTAGCAATACATAGTAGATTTTAATGTCTAGTATATAAGACAAAAAATGACAAACTTTCTAAATGACATGGGATAACAAGGATAAGAATTAGGGTACCATGAGGCTATAATGTGACAACCTCGGATATCATGGGGACGAACTACAGCAGCCCAGGAACACAAACAACTGGGTAAGCATGCAGTATAAGATATTGGGTAATTATTATGATTTTTTTAGGTTTAGGTTAGGTTAGGTTAGTTTGGTTAGGTAAGGTTTAGTTAGGTTTGGTTTGATTAGATCATACAGAAAATATGACATGAAAAAAAGAATAAATAAAAAAATAAAACAAATGAAGGTGAAGTTGCTCCTTAAAATATAAATACAGGTCGAGACGTTTTTTTTTCTTTTCTTTTCTTTGTAATGCCGTTTTGGATCATCATAGTTTGAATCGCGCGGTAATTTTACCAACACGGAAACTGCATTCATAAATTTTATTTGCGCAACCAATTTCCGTCTTCATTCCACTATATAAACTGTATAGTATTGTTAGAAAAATGTGAACAAATAGTTTATTGTGCAAAGGAAAAGGAATAACCATTATATTTTCGTTCGTGCTTGAATTGTTCTGGAGGTTTGGCGTGGGCAACCGGTCAGCCCTTCGCTCCTTCCCTTCCGGCCTTTGTGTGGTGTGGCTGCGTGCCGCTAGCCGCTCCCTAGTGGCAATGTATCCAGAGTAAAACTTGTCCAAGAGAAGTGAGAGGGAATCCGTCAGGATGCCTGGAGACCACCATGACAGCTTCTTCATGCCCGAATGTTTCAATGAGACGAGATGTTCTTTCCCTCCTATTTTTAATGTATAATCAGAATTTAAAATGATGATGTAAGATACCATGACTTGCTTTTCTTTATTTCCCAAGGGAAAATTTACTTAATTTTACTTAACGCTAGTTACTGTAGGTGAGGATAAGGCACGGAGGCCTTCCTCATTTTATCAGCTATTAGATATTTTCATTATTATTATCATTATTCTGTTGTGTTTATCAGTTTACCTTTATAATAACTTGTACAAATATTGAGTTTCTTTTCTCCTATACCACATCACTAGGAAATTATTAGTATAAGCTGTACATTTGGCCCCAAACATTTGACCTGGGAGAATTTTCCCAGATGGTGGTGGCTTCAATTATTGAATTCAATTTAGTTATTAAGAAATAACAGACAACTAGAAAACACATATTAGCGGTCGGAATTTCAATTTGAATTTCTGAACAGTTAAAAAAAAAATTATACAACATTGTGTATACCTACACAAGACAGTACACGTGCCTGTGTGTGTGTGTGTGTGTGTGTGTGTGTGTGTGTGTGTGTGTGTGTGTGTGTGTGTGTGTGTGTGTGTGTGTGTGTGTGTGTGTGTGTGTGTTTGTGTGTGATGTTAACAGTTTCTGGATGGTCACTTGGGTAAAATAATATAACAATAACGTTATAATGCAATCGATCATTAAGAATTCTCACACAAGGACGTGTCTACTTCCTGTTTTTGATCGGTAAGAATAATCTCATGTCCGAATTTCACACGAGAACGTGCCCATATTTTTTTTTTTTTTTTAATTAATGAAACAACAACATACTTACGGTTCAATCCATTGGCAATGATTTCATGCCCAAGTCTCACACGAGGATATGTCCATTTTTTTTTTATTACTTTTTTGTGTATAAATGTACAAAATAGTATGCCTGCATATGTGATGTTAATAATCTATTGCAGTTCACCTATGTAAATTAATAGAACAACGTCAAAGTGCAATCAATTAGCAATAATTATACAATGTTCTGTTTTTATATTAGGACATGTCCTTTTTTTTTTAAGGACATGTCCATTCTTTAAAAGACATGTCCACTTTTTAAGGACATGTCCATTTTTTAAAGACATGTCCAATTTTTTTAGAACATGTCCATATTTTAAAGAACATGTCTCTTTTCTAGAGATGTCATTTTTTAAAGGAATGCCATTTTTGTAAAGAATATTGCCATTTTAAAAGGATATATTCATTTTTAAATGTAATGTTCATTTTTTACAGGATATGTTAGAATGTAGAATTTGATCGCAGAGCGCATCTTTAACGGCAATGAAATAAAAAAATGTTCATCAATACGGTTGTAGTAGATTATTCCAGTCTAATTCCATGACACCGCATGGTTATAATCATAACCACATAGCTCTTGGCCAGAACTAAAACTAATCTTTATTGGTACACAAGGTCTTATACAATGATATAGGTTAAGTTAGGTTAGGTTTAGGATAAGTTAGGTTGGTTAGTTTAGGTTCTTTATTTGGAGTATCCTGACTCGACTATCTAGATCCTGATATGAAATCTAAAATTGAAAAGTTGTATAATTTTATTAAATAAGGATAAGTCCGATATGCGAAGCTTAGCCTTGCCCGGGGTATGTCATGAGGGGAGCCCGGCCTGTGTCGACTAATGCCGACCCGCTCACGTGTGTCAGGTGGTGTTGACTCGGCTGAACCTAGTCCTTGGCCGCTGTGGTGCCCAGCCACAGCAGTAACCTCCGGGCGACAATTGCAATTTCTCGCGCTTGGGCGGGGCGCGAACTGCTGACCCCTCGGATACCACTGTACTAACCCGGAGGCTAGTTTATTAAAAAGTGGAGGGGAGAATTATGTTGCAGACTGAAGACTAGGTTGAGACTTATTACTTGCCATCAGAGAAAACTGGTAAAACTAGTGTACGAAAGAAAACCAAAATTCCCGGGGTGACTTTACAAACCGAAAAATACTTAGACATTTTTTGTTGTTGTTAGTATATAGTGCGGTCAGGACTTGCTTGTCTTTTTTTTTTTTTTTTTTTGACTTTTTTGTCAATATCTGTGATGTTATTTAGAGTATTTCTTTAAAACGAAATTCCTTTGTTTCCACTTTTTAATTTTGTTTGTAGCCAACAAAAAAGTACATCGAATTATGTCGGTAAGGAGAGGTAGTTGGGCTTACCTTTCCAGAGATTTCCGGTGAGGTTTTTATTTTATACAAGGTTGTAAAACCAATATCTTTAAGACTTAAAAATATAAAAGATTATATCAGTTTATAGAAGTCCTGAATACAATATGTATCTTTGTAAAATCTGCATAGGACTTCTGCGTTCTGGGTGAGGAGGGCCATATGTTCCCCAGTTCCTCTACTACCTTCTACATGAACAGTCATATCGGATTATCCTCTTGATGTCTTCCTTCCTTGGTACATTCTCAGTTTTTATTTTGTAGTGGTTTGTGGGCAGCTGCTCTGCCACTCACCCTTGCTACAGGAGCTGACGAATATTCCTCAGTCGCAAATTATAGGGCATGAATATGGGCATGAGGGAAAGCCCGGCAAAATTAACCTCCAAGTTCTGCAGGAGTTAAGAGACACCAGGATCCGTCTTCGACTGCTTTATTTTCTGTTCTACGGTGCACAGAATGAATCACGGCCGAGTTCAATATAATTAAAACACAGGGTTTACAACACAGTGAACATATAAAGCGCCAAAATCATAGTGTACAGCCCACACTCACACCCTTTCACGACCGAGGTTACCCGCCAACTGTCTGCCGGTGGCGACTTCACCGCAAACTCGGCGAAGGGGTTGCCACCTATCTCAGTCGTGAAAGGGGGTTGGGTGTGTACCGCGAGCTCTCTCAAACTTAAGACTCAAGGCACGTTCTCCTGGAGGTGGGGCATTTATTAAAAGATGTAAGGGCGTACGGCTGGGCGTTAGTAAGCTCATTTAAAAAAGGACGCGACCACCAAGTGGCAACATGGCCATCACCCGTTCGCATACGTGAATTCGGGTGCGTTCTTGTATCTGAGAATACGTCACACTACAGCCCCTCCCCCGGAACGGAAAACGCCACACCTCCGGGAGTGCCAGTACCCGATAGCACCATATAGAAATATATAAAAATAGCACAAATCAAAACATGTAAAAATACAAAAAGGACTTAAAATACAAAAGACTAGTAAAAATATCACAAATGTAGAAATATCACAATGCAATGCTCAGGAACTCTAAAAGACTGATTGTCCAGATTGTCCAGGTTCGGAATGCAATTTCCAGGACCCCCACTACCACAAATGTTTTCGACGCTGAACATGCACTACACTTGGTCAGCTTCCTCGAGGTAGTCAACTTCGGTCGCTGGGATGTAAGGGCGTATCTGGTTAGCATGGACCCTGACAGCGCGATGGGGTGGTCGCAGGTCCAAAACATCATAACAAACAGGACCCAACCGCTTCTGTACACGGCAGGGACCAAGCCACCGATCACCCAAGGGTCCACGGTTCCCTAGAACCTTACGCAGGACTAGCGTGCCCTCCTCGTATGGTCCTGAGGTGCGTGCGGCACGGTCATACTGGGCCTTGTTGGTCTCATGCATCTTACGGCTCACCTCGACAGCTAACCGGCGGGCGTCTGCAAGGCGACCCAGTATCAGGTCCGGGTCCACAGTTTGTCGATTAGTCAGGCCCTTCCCAAAGAGCGCCATACGACCCATCAGTAAGTACAATGGCTGATCCCCCACGGCACGGTGGATGGCCGAGTTCAGGGCAAGGCGTACAGCAGGCAGATGAGTGGGCCACTGTGAGGGAGCCTGCCAAGCCAGTGCCGACAGCGCGTCCTTCACTGTCCGATTGGTGCGCTCCACCACCCCATTGGACTGGGGGTGATAGGCCACAATAAAAGAGTGTTTTACTTGCAGGGCCTCCAGAAGTGAGCGCCACTCGTCAGAGGAGAATTCCAAGCCATTGTCAGTGTGGAGATGGTCAGGCGGCCCAAACAAAGTCACATAGTGGTCTACAAAAGCCTGCAGTACTCTGCTGGCTCTTTTGTCACACAGTGGGACCAACTGTATGAACCGCGTGTGGTGGTCCACGATAGAAAGCACATATCAGAACCCTGTTGCTGACCCCCGCAGGTCCATAAGGTCAGCTGACACTCTCACCAGTTGAGCCTCTGGCAGTGGATGCCCTTCCATCGGTGCGCGTCCTGCAACACCCTTGCACTGCTGGCATACATGGCAGCTAGCCACGTACTCCCTCACCCTGCGATGCATATTGGGGAAGTACCAGGCACCCTGAAGATTCTGGAAAGTACAATGGATCCCGGGATGGGTAGCAGTTGGAGGGCAGTGGGCATGTCGCAGCCCGTGGCTGGAGGTGGTTGGGTACATAAACCTGCCTCACAACCCGGTCAGGAAACGTCCGCAGGTAGTACAGTACACCCTCCTCCACCTCAAAGCTGGAGAGTGCAGCAGGCGGTCTCTTCCCAGGTACAGCCCGGTGTCCTTCTAGCCAACCCAGTAGGTCCTCACACTTGGGGTCCTGTAGCTGGTGCTCCCTCATCTGCACGGCTGTCATCCTAGTGAGGTCTGGCTCATCAGCAGCAGCATCACGGGTCTCCTGGGCCTGTTCTAATGGGCAAGACTGAGGTACATCACCTGCAGGTCATGAGAGATCAGGCACATGGTTGCCAGCCCCTGTCTTGTACTTCAACAAGAAGTCGTAGCCTCCAAGCTCATATGCATACCAGCTCAAGCGGGTGCTCTTTGTGCGCCTGGAAAATACCTCAACCAGAGGCTGGTGATCTGTCCGGACTTCAAACCATCGACCATAGACATATGGGTCAAAGGCTCGGACAGCTTCTACCACAGCCAGCGCCTCCAGATCAATAACAGCATAGCGGGTCTCAGCGTCTTTCAGGGTGCGGGACCAGTAGGCGACAGCATGTGGCACACCCGCTGAGTCGTGCTGAAGAAGAACGCCACCTAAAGCCTGTGTGCTGGCATCGCAGTGCACCTCAAAGGGCTTGTTAAATTTTGGTAGACACAGCACTGGGTTCTTGACAAAGGTGTCCTTCAAAGCAGTGAAGGCCTGCTGAGCAGCATCTCCCCACTAAAACTTCACCCCCTTTTTGGTGAGGGCTGTCAGGGGTTTAGCCATTGCTGCAAACCTCTGAATGTGGTGGCAAAAGAAACCACAGGCACCCAGGAAGCGGCGAACATCCTGCACAGTGCGAGGCCGCTTCATGTCAGCAATGGCAGCAGTCTTCTCTGGGTTGGGCCTTACACCTTCGGGACCGACAAGAAAACCCAAGAGCTTCACCTCGTGCTTGGCAAACTCGCATTTCTCTAAGTTTAATTTCATTCCTGCTTCATGCAGAAGTGCTAGTGTCTCCTGCAGATGTTGCAGGTGTTCACTAAAATTCACAGATGCCACAACCTCATCATCCAGGTATGCGAGGGTGTGACGTCCACGACAGATGCCAAAACAACATTCATCGTCAGCTGGAACGTCGTTGGTGCAGTGGAGAGGCCAAAGGGAAGCCTCCGAAACTGCAGCAGTCGATGGCCGTCACTGAAAGCTGTCTTCTGGCGATCATCAGGGTGCACCGAGATAGCCCAATAAGCTGACTGGCTGTCCAGAACGGTGAACCAGGCACGCCCTGACAAAGAGTCCAGCATCTCGTCAATACGGGGAAGGGGGTGCGTGTCTGGTGTTGTCACCCAGTTCAGGCCCCGGTAGTCGACACAGAACCGGTGAGAACCATCCTTCTTTCGGACAAGTACCACTGGTGAAATCCAGGGCTTGAGGATGGCTCGATGACACCTTGGTCCAGCATACAGTCACAGTCCATGCACACCACTTCCTTCATTTTCTGTGAAGCCTCACTGTCGCACACAAACTGGAGTGTGTCTCGTGGTGATGATGCGATGCTGCACCCCTGGTACGTGACCCACTGCCTGCTTGTCCCTGGAGAACAGAGTTGGGAACTAGTCTAGGACTTCACGTAAAGCTGCCCCTCCTGGTTTGACGGTTAGATCCGAGGGCTATGAGAAAGGGAGTACCAGCTACCTCAGTGCCACTAGTGCCCAAGCTTTCGGCAGCACAGGCAGCCCGCACTCATCATGCTGGAGAGCTTCATCAAGGGCGGGCGTGTCTGGGAACACAAAGAAGTCCTCCTCCTCATACCCTAAGTCCAGACATGCTGCAGTACTATCGTAGTCATCGTCCAGGTAATTCACCACAGTACACAAATTCGCACCCCCCTGGAACTCTTTGGACTCTTCAGGAGAGGCCGTGGCCATCAAGGGTTCTGCAGGGGTCTCACAGTCACTGAGGTCGGGGCTGTGGCTACCAATCCTCTGGTCCCAGGAGGAAGCGTATCCCACATAGTTCCTTGACGAATCTTGCGTGCTTCGGGTGTGGGTTAAAACCCACAACGCTGGAACGGCGACCACGGACAGTCCACCAGGTGCGAGGAACAGTGAGGAGATCAGTGACCACTTTACAACTCTGGCAAGACACATGTCACAGGGGAGCCACAGGTTACTGTGGCGGCCCACAAACTTGCCCGACGTTCGCCTCTACCACAGTCTCCTCAGCTACGTGGACAGGTGAGACAGCTAATGGTGAAGGGACTCGACAGCTCAAGAAACTCTACTGCTTCAGGTGTCTCGTCAGCTGCATCCTGGCAGGCAGGCACATGATAGCCCTTGAAGCCCCCTCTGGTGAAAGTAAGTTTGCACCGGTATCCATCCATTGTCACATAACTCGCGTCAGAGAACACCATCCAGGATCATACGGACAGGGAAGCGGTGCAGGAGGTCCATACCTATCAATACATCACCAGGGAAGCGAAGGTTCTCCACGACGCAGGTCCGGTGGATGACAGTTGATTTCGGATTGAATGGTGAAGGTAAATCCGCTTCTGCTACAATCAGGGATGGCCGCCTGAAACGCCCTGTAACGCCTTAAACTAGCGTGCATGTACGACCCCAAGGCATACATGGCAGCCTCTTTCGTGCACCATTGGTCCATTCTGCCCTGTGGTCCAAAAACAGTGAGAAGGCCTAACCTCCCACCTCGAGGACTATCATGGGCTGGCCTATGAACCTCGTCCCTTTCGGGCTGAGTGTCAGGTCCCGTGTACTGCATGGCCGCCCGCAAGCTGAAGGTCCCATTCTCCAACGCGTTGGCGAAAGGGACATGGACTCTAAGGTGGACCCTCTCACCACGCTATAACCCGACCTTCCTTGCCCGGCAATCATTGGTGATGGCCCTCCATTCGAGATAGTCACACAGGAGCGTTGTCCCATTTCCTCCACCACGGCGAGACCATCGGCGGGTGATGTCCTGTGTGGGGTTCTGCCCTGGGTTGTTGAAGGCCTAGGACCACCTGTCACGAGTCCATGCTGGTTGGCCACAGACTCGACATCTGCCCATTCTCAGGAGCCCGTGCACATCTGGTATGGTATGCTGTGCCCCAACCACAGAGTCCCAGACAGACTGGCATGTTCTCGGCCATCTTGCGGGTCGATAAGTCATCCCCAAGAGCAGCTGACCTCAAGCACTCAGGTAACCCTATGCGCTATAGACCAGTATCGATTCCTGAGTATCTCGCAGGCCCTGTTACTGCCAGCTCAGGCACGGAAGTCGGGCCCTGGCCTACTGCACCTTGCTTGGGCCAGCATATCATAAGTTGAGCCTTGCTATACCCCGAAACTGTCCAAGCCGAGCCTTGAACTCACCCAGTCCGGATGCTGGTAACACTGGGCTGTTCAACACTGACCAGGCATATCCGCTCACCTTGCTAGCGCCATGCGGATGTAAGCCTCGGAAGGTGGCAGGCCGGGTTGCGAGCTCGATGCTGGAAATCCAGGACTCCCTGGATGCCCTGGGAGGCTGGCGTCTCCCCACAAAAGAAGGGACCTCCCCACGTCCGCGGGTCAGTGTGGAACAAGAGCAAGCACGATCACAGGGTTGAACTGGCCATGACTGGGATGAGGAGACGGGGGTGCCATCAGCTGCTGCGGATGTGTGAGTGCTGATAGACAGGGGGCTGTAGTACAGGCGCTGTTATTGCGGAGGTGGCCCATACTGTGTTGGCTGAGGCAGCACTGGAGGCCGGGGCTGGTCGCAGCTTCAGTCCCTGACAAGGTGGGGCGGTGATGGTGCTGACACGACAGCTGGTAGGAGTTACCATCTGCTGAGGTCCGGTAACGTCTCTCCCATCTCTGACGGGCTGGTTGTCTACTGAAAGAGGTCGGGTACGAGCCACAAATGCAGTAGACTGTGGGCCCACAGGACTGATGGAGGCAGACGTGGCTGCTGTCCAGTAGCTTCCTCACGGCAGGTCGGGATGGTCGACAAAAGAAGGTGGTAGCAAGCTAAAGCGGCTGGCAAATTCTCATCGGCGACAGTGGAAGGCGGGGGGCTTTTGGGCCTTTCAGGAGAGTTGTCAACGCCTGAATCTGCACCTGCATCTGCATCTGCATCTGTGCCTGCATGCGGGCCAGCTGGTCCCTCACCTGCGCTCCCAACCGGTCCATAAGCCGTGCCTCCAATTGGGTCAGTTGCCTTTGCTGCATTTCTAGGCCAGCAGCTGTAGCAGTCCCAGAATCAACAGTGCCCCTCCCAAGGCCATAGCACTCCGAGCTGGTGCCAACCGGGGTCTGGCCCTGGGGGTTTAGTTCGTCCTGGGGGCCTGCATCCTCCGGGGTCGGTGGTCGTGCCCCCTGGCTGTGACATCTTGCTGCGGGGAAATGGCGGCAGCACCTGTGGTCTGTTGGCAGTGTGGTGCGTGACCGCAGTCTATACGGTACAGACCCACAACCTTTCCAAACGTCACACGGAAAAAGATCACTGCATTTTGGGCGCGACACACACTTATATTCTGCGAGATTTAAACTTTCATAGGTAGACACCACAGACATAAACACATCCTGAGCACTGGTAAAAATAAATAAAAGTGCACAAAGGGTAAAAGGGGCAGATTTTACAAAATACAATGCCCAAAAAAAAAAAAAAAAATGAACTTGGTACTGGCCAGGAAATCTAAAATGCATCAAAACTGTAAGGTAAAACCTGATATACAATAAAACATATGAAAAGTAAATCTGCTTAAAACACAATAAAAGTAGAATAAATCAAATAAAATGTTAAAGTAAACCAAAAAAAAAATTACTAAGGCAGGCAGCAAAACCTACTAAAACAGTCAAGACTATGAAAACATTTAAAGTAAAAAGTGGAAAAACACTAAAGGGAGCAGCAAAAGCTGCTAAAAAACAGTAAAATGAATTAAATCTAAAGAAAAATTGAAAAATATACCAAAACAGGGAGTAAAACCTGCTAAAACAATAAAATTACATAAAAAAAACATTTCAGGTAAAAATAGGAAAAAATAAAACAGGTAGCAAAAACCTGATAAAACGTAAAGTGACACAAACACATTTAAAGTAAAAAAAAAAAATGAAATAATTATTAAACAAACTAAATAACAAGAGGCGTGGGCGGGGAGGTAAGTAGTTAAGTAAGTTTATTTACCACCCTGGCTATCTGCTCAGGGTGGGAATCATGATTACAGTTTTACATGTATCTGACATTGTACAGTAGTCTGTAACTACTGTAGTTGTACAAGGTTAAAATAGAAATATAAATCATACATCATACAAAAATATTACTTTCATATGTTTTTTGCCACTGTGTTTGAATAACACTGTTATTGCTTACGGTAGTTATTACATAGTAAATTTAGGGTATAGTACGAGAAATATCTTCCAATGAATCAGATAAAATGAATATTCACATAGTTTTTATACCTCATGTTAGGTGGCCCTAAAGGCTTATCACAGACATTCCGAGATATAGTGCTCAAGCGTTCGTTTGTTTTCTTCGTTACACAGTCTACATCTAGATTCATCTGCACTTCTTGCACCGTGCAATTGTCAGTACATTCTGTAACCTAAACGTATTCTGGCAATAACCACATCACACTGTCTGGTTTTGACTTCGGTGCCACCCATAGGAAGGCTTGCCATCTCTATACTGATCGTAGTGCCTTATGGTACAGCTTTCAGGCCTTTGAGAGTTAATCAGATCTACAAGTTCTTCCTTATGAGAACTTTTAAATATATGTGCAAACCCTAGCAAGAGGCATCCCAAAATCTATTTCCCCAATATCCTTGTGCAGGCTTCTTTCGCCAATTTGTCTACGTGGTCGTGCTTGCGTATGCCAACATGAGATGGTATCATACAAATTGAATGTTGAAATTACGCTTTTGGGCATAGGTTAGTTACGCTTAATGAACTCACAATTTCTTCATTCGCCACCTGTTTTGGGAAAGAATTTAGCCCCGAAGAGCACTTTGAGAGTCACAGAAAACTACTGCAGACCCCCTAGACATTAAGAATTCCGTTGCGAGGACCTGCCAGCTCCGTTTGTGTAGTGCTGGCCCAGTTTTGTATTCTCATATTAACTTGATGTTGTAGTAAGCCATTTTTGTATACAGCGCAAGCACAACAAGCTTTGTATCCAGACTGTACGGATCCGTCGACGTAACACTCATATGCATCATCACCCATAGATTCTGTGTTTTTCCGTTACCTTTGCTAGTGCAATTTTTTTCAACACATTTTAGCACCCTGTTTTTTTGTGGTAGAACATGTAAGGTGCACGATCAATTTGAATTCTTCCAGGGTGGAATGGAGCGACCTTTTGGTATTTTACAATTGGAACATTGAGTTTTATAATGTTCATGGAGTTTTTTGTGTACAGAGGGGCGCGGGTGTGTGATTTGTCACGTCTACTTGCGTGATTTTATGTTGCAGTTGTTTTTGGAAATCTGAGAGATACGAGGGTTCCCTCAGAGCTTTGACCCCAAATATGGGGGAAATAAAATTATTCTATCAGAAATGGATGGTAGTTTAATTCTGATCTCATGTTTACTATCCTTGCTGTTCTCGGGGCCCCGAGGATAATCCTCATAGCTTCATTTTGCACTACCTCCAAACTACCTATTTCTAAATTCCTTGCACTGCAACAAGTGCAGTGCATGGTAGTTTAAACAAATGACCTTAAAAAAGCCAAGTAAAAGAGTCTAGCAAGTTTAAAACATTGATGCCTTTGTTCTTTTTCCGACAAGAATTTTTCAAAGGTTTCAATCTCTCCCAGAGTCTCTTCTTTAGAGAGAAGACCGGGTCGCATCATTTACATTCACCCCGAGATATTTATACTGTGGCATAGTCAAGCTCTTGGTCACCTATGCAAAAGTGGGTGGGGGTATATACATGGGTTTAGAGCCATTGTTTTCTCAGCGGAAATGACTAATCCACATCATGAGCCTTTGCTGTGATTCGTCGAGAATTATTTGCATCCTCTCTTGTGATAATGCTCTGACGCATATGTCATCAGCATAGCATATAAGGATTAAACCATCCCAAGTGGATATCTGCCACCAGCTTGTGCATGAGGACATTGAACAGCATAGGGCTGAGAACCCCCTCCCTGTGGCGTCCCAAGTTCAAAAGACTGTGAAGTGGAACTTTCACTCCCTGAACAGGACACTTGCAGATCTGTTCGAGAGATACATTCTAATCCAGTTCAATATCTTACCCCCCGGATGGGCCCCAAAAAAGCTTTAATAAAAAATTGTTCCCCTATGGGGAAATAACTTCCTGTTTTGCAGGAAAAGGGATCCAAAAGGAGATTAATTTCCCTTGTAACCTGTACCTGAGTCTGTTCAAAATTATCCTTTCTAGAACTTTGCATACACATGAGGTTAATGAAATTGGGTCGGTATTTATCAGTGTTTGATTTGGGTATTGGGATGATTAGACTGCGTGTCCAGGGGCCAGGCAGAATACCTTGTGAACTTAACCTTTGTATAGGTGCAAAAGGGGATTACCAGGTACCTGAGCTATAAGGCGGAGGACACTATAGGTAATTCCATCCTCACCTGGGGCAGACGCTTTTCCTTTGATCAGTGCATTGTTCAGTTCCTACAAAGCAAAGTCTGAGGGGTCAGTATCAGAACATCCAATCTCAATGGAAAAAATTTTGCGTGCAATTTTAGATGACTAAGGTGATCCTGAATATTTGTGGGAAGTGAGCTCAATTTGGACGCTCCAGCCCATTGACTAAGGAGCATATCTGCTTTTTGCAAGAGGATATGGAACTGGGGGGTTTGTTAGTTTGTTAGCCTGATATTCGATTAATTTTTTTCCAGACCTCCGACATTTGGGTGTTATTGTTAATGCTTTGTAGGAAAATGTCCAAAGAGTTAATTTCTGAAAGAGTTTTTATTCCGTAGGTTTTTGTTAGCCTTTAAAAAATTCAATAAGGTTGTCACGGGTATTATCCTGCTTGTAGATATCATAAAGCTCCTGAACTCGCTTTTGTTCCCTTAATAATGTAGGGTCACCGACCCACTTAGGTTGTTTGGAGCGTTGTGAGTTGGTGTTCTTGAAGGTTTTCTTTGGACAGACCCAAGTGTTGTAGTAATCAGTGACTACTGTTGTCATGTCCATGGAAAATTTATCAACACTTGTTACTGTGTAATCATTGTACCAGTCATAGATACGAGATTTAAAGTGATGCTCGAGGTAAGGGGGGATAGAAATTTTGAGTCTATTTGTTTTTGTAGAAATGGAGTATTATCAACAGCGTATCTCGTTACTATTGCAAAGTGGTCACTGATTAGCTCTGTTGCAAGCATGCTTCTGACGTTTCCATGCACAAGATCCCTTCCTATTACATAATCTAGCCTCCCCCCCCACTGAGTTTGCCTATCTGTATCATATACTGTCATAGATTTGTTTTTTCCCCAAAATGTCGGAACTCTTTCGCCATTTCATTGCATTGATTATCTCCACATGTGTCATGTCTAGCATTAAAATCTCCCATGCATATTGTGCCGTGATTCTGAAAGTTGGGCAGTGAATGTCTGAAACTTTCTACACTTGCATATACATTTTACAGAGGAAAAACCGAGAGGCTGTTCGAATATGTAAATGCTGATACTGCACATTATTGTCATTAGATTTCTGCACCAATTTATGCGGATGGTGTCACTGACATAAGTCAATAGGCTTTTCATTCCTGTGTTCGTATAGGGAGTGGTAGCCTCTAATTCTAGGAGCGGTTTTTTAATTTTAGTGGCTGATGTGAAGGGCTCTTGTAACAGATAACGTCAACATTTTTGTTATGAATATAGTAAAGCAAGTCATTAACTCTACGGCTGACACCATGTATATTCCATGAAAGAAAAGTAATTGTTTTCTTGTCCCCCATCACACCCTATGTTTAACTGATTGGTCAAATTTCTGTTTGATGAAACTCTTTAGTCTGCATATTTCTTGTACTGCATTACGTATCTGTGTTGAATCTTCTTTATTATCTTTTTGCGCGCTTTCCCCGCGTATTGATACTATACGCAAATACGTTTCCTTTATAGCATTTTCTGAGTGATGTTCCCACAGATCGGCCGTTTTCCTTCCATCTTCGTTTAGTGTCATTTTTACGGTCACTGTCTCACTGTTTTCAGATGGCCCGTCGTGCGTAAAAATAATATCAGAGACCTCTTTCGTATTTTCAACATCACTAACATCATCAGAACGCACATTTTCCCTGTCTAAGCTCACTTTTGTCGTGCGTAATAATATATCAGAGACCTCATTCGTATTTTCAACAATTCAAATAACATCATCAGAACGCACATTTCCCTGTCTACACGATCACTTTTGTTTTTCCATTATCTTTTTTTCAATTCATCAATCTCTTACCCGATGCTTTTTTCATTTCAGCAATCTCTTGCCTGATGCTTCTTATTTTTCCCCGGCCGTATCCATGTCTTTTTCACCAATGGTTTCTCCTGTGGCAGTTTCCTAGGATGGGGAATCCCCTGGCAGTTGCGGGAATTCCCCGTGGGTTGGTTTTACGTCACGCGGCCCTGAGTGGGTGGGTGTGGTGGGCTGGACATCCGGGCCCCTCCGCGGTCGATGGTACGGTCGGGGCAGGTGGGTGTAGCAGACTACAACCTCTAAGCCACCACGGTCGAATGGAGCTCGGTTTTATGTACCTACCAAAGAATTGGTACTCTTTAGGTGCCGGCTGTTCACCGCTCCATACAATGATAGCCTGTTCCAAGGGCTGTTGTCCTTATAGATCTTCCGGCTTTAAAACACCCGGAGATTTCAGTGCTTCCTCAGCGGCCGCCTCCTTCGGAAACCTGGTAACCAGGGATTCCCCGTATTTTTTTTTTAGGCTGTAAAGTCGTCTTTGTTCTGCAGAGAATCCCTGCAAAAGTGCCATTACCATCAGGGCCACATATTCTTGTTGTTCTCGTCGTACATAGATGTAGCGCGAGGATATCCATCTCCCCTGACCATGTCTAGCGGCCTTCCTCTTGGAGGGGCGGCAGCTGGCTAACCCCCCCTCATCCACCTTATTTTATCGACGAAAGTCGTGTCCTCCGGAAAGGCCAGTCTAATTTTACCTCTCCCGGGGGGCGATGGGTTCGCGCTTTGGTTCTTTCCCCTTTGCTTTTTCGGTCAGGTTGCTGGTGTCATTCGGCATGGTTTTCACTTTCCTTCTTTCTAGTCCCGAACGAGTGAATCCCTCGTTATCAGCATCAGGTGCAGTCGAATCCACATCGTTCATACCCCCATGTTCAGTGGAATCAATCCCTCCCATAGAGTGGAGGGTTGAGGGGGTTTGGGAGTTGGCACTGGGACTGGGGTGGCTCGAGCACGTCCCCCTTCATCCATAGTAGGACAGTGAGGGGTGGTTGTCCCATCCGCCCTTTTTAGGTGATTAATTCCCTGCGGTCGGGCGCGGGGAGGGTACGAGCGCCAGGTCAAGTGCTGTCACCCCATACATTCACCAGGTCTCGCCAACGGTCGTTGGTACAGCACCCTGTTACCTTAGCACCACACTCAGTATTCGTAATTTTTTCTAAGCACTTTTTTTCTAGAGTCCCTGACTATAATATCCGACACATTTTGGTGTATGTACACACCACACACACCAAACCACACTCTGGGTATAAGGACAACCCAATTGAGGGGGTTTATCCCCGCAAAATCGTCCAGA
>NW_023658509.1:20000-23869 GCF_015228065.2 Penaeus monodon | reverse complement strand
AGATAGAGAGATAGAGATAGAGAGAGAGAGAGAGAGAGATAGAGAGAGAGAGAGAGATAGAGAGGGAGTTAAAGAGAGAGATATAGAGATAGAGATAGAGAGAAAGAGATATAGAGAGAGAGAGATAGATAGAGAGAGAGAGAGAGAGATAGAGAGATATATAGAGAGATAGATAGAGAGATAGAGAGATAGATAGAGAGATAGAGATGTGTATATATATATATATATATAAATATATATGTACATATATAAATATATACATTTATATATATATATAAACATCATATATATACATACATATATATATATATATATATATATATATATATATATATATATATATATATATATATATATATATTATCACGACTTGAGTGCATCATCGAGCAGTGGCCAGTTACATAATGGCCCGAAATGGCCAAGCTCAACTCCCGTCGTGGATAAAGATTGTTCAGAATGCACAATCATTGGTAGGTCTCAGCATGTTTCCTTATCTCGTTATTATACCTTTTTCTTAGATGACGTTTCCATTATGATTTATAGTTATTTAACAGTAATTTAAGCATCTTATATAGTCACTTAATAAGTATATTTATGCAATAGAATATATTTTTAATCTGTTATGTCAATGTTCTCCGGAACTTAATTCAACTGCAATTCGTTTTATTCAATAATTCAGTTATATTCTTAAGAAAGAATAAAGAAAAAAAACATGTAATTGCTTATTTACTTACGTAATATATTTACCAAGAAAACAAGAAACCATCACCAATCCTACCTATTTAAAGTCTACATAATCTTGTAAACTTTAACCCTAATCCTATCAAAGGCAAGACAAACCTGAAGAATTTACGAAAAAGAAAAACAGCGGCGGTCTTAAGTGGAGGAGTGGCGCCCGAGCAAGAGAGTGAACAGGCCGGTCGCCACCTCATCACCAGCTCACGCGCATGCGCAGCAGTGCTGGTGGTGGTGTCTAAGCAAGGCGCTTCAAACTAGGTGGTTGAGTAACAACCAGCAAGACCGTGGGTCGTGAAATCTCCTTCCGAAAAGAACTTTTTGCCAGAAGGGCAAAAAGTATGCCAAACATTATTTCGAATCTAAAAGCTAAGCTAATGAGCCGAATACAATAGGTAAAACACATTCCACATTTTAAACCCTAGAGAGAGCATCTGCAATTATATATTTTTTTCCTTTTATATGAGTAATTTTGATATTATATGGCTGTAGTTCCAAAGCCCATCTTAGAACTCTCATTCTTGAATTTTACACTTTCAATAAACCGAAGTGGATTACGATCTGTGAATATTTCAATGGGATACCTGGTGCTTAGTAGGTAAACTTTAAACTTTTCCAATGCTAGTATTAACCCTAAAGCCTCCTTTTCAACGGTGGCATAAGATTTCTGATACGGCTTGTATTTAAATGACATGTAGCACACAGGGTGTAACACTTCACTGGGGCCAGGTTGAAGCAACACTGCTCCAATACCTGCATCACTGGCATCCACGTGAATGCTAAACTGTTTATTCATGTCAGGGGCTTGCAGCACTGGAGCATTTGTCAGCATGTTTTTCAAGTTTTCAAATGCTATTTGACATATCGGCGACCACGTGAATGTCCTCTTAGTACTAAGCAAGTCCGTAAGGGGAGTAGAAACCTGGGCAAAATTCTTGCAGAATCTTCTGTAGTACCCAGCCAGGCCGATAAACCGCATTAGACTTTTGCGTGTAGAGGGAGTTGGATATTGCTGAACAGCCTCAATCTTCGCTGCAACAGGGGCTAATTGGCCCTGGCCCACCACATGGCCCAGGAAGACGACATGAGCGTGGCCAAACTCACTCTTCATGAGGTTAAGAGTGAGGTTAGCTTCATCGAGAGTGGAGAACAAGGTATGAAGTCGAATCAAGTGATCTTCCCAAGATGAACTCCAGACCACCAGGTTGTCAAGGTAACATCTTACACCCTCCAAATCAGCAGTTAGGAAGTTCATCAGCCGCTGGAAGGTTGCAGGGGCGTTTCGCATTCCAAATGGGAGGACGGTGAATTCATAAAGTCCTGTGGGGGTGACAAAAGCAGATATAGGTTTGGCTCTCTCACTGAGGGGCACCTGGTGATAACCCTGTAAAAGGTCAAGTTTGGAGAGATACCTAGCCTTCCCGAAGTCGTCTATCCTCCATCCTCGGAAGAGGGTAGGAATCAGGAACTGTTACTGCATTAACTTTTCGGTAGTCAATACATAGACGAAATGGCCCACCTGCTTTCGGAACTAGAACAACTGGAGATGCCCATGGACTTAAACTTGGACGAATCAGACCCTGGTCTTGGAGGCGTCGAACTTCAGACGAAAGGAACTTTTTCTTGTCACCACCGAGACGATAGGGTGCTTGTCGAATGGGCTGTGCGCCTGTTGTCTCTATGTCATGCTCCAAGATTGTACACAGACGGGGAGTGTCACTGAAGAGATCACGATATTCCTGGAGAAGGGAGGTGATGCTGGCTGCTTCAGCTGCTGTTAGGTGAACTAGTTTATGCTCAGGATTATCTAGAATTATAGAGTTTGAGAGGTTAGGCTCCACTATAGAAACTACACATTCTTGTCACTATTTCCTTCATTGACATCACAAGTGTTAGATACTATGAGTGCGATGACCTTTGTTTTCTCTACATCATATCCACTATCTTCACGAGAATAGTATTTTCTTAAGAGATTAACATGCACTAGACGCCTTTTCTTTCGCCTTTCAGGAGTTTCAATGACATAGTTTACCTCACTAGTACGTTTTAATACACGAAATGGACCATGGTATTTCGAGCAAAGAGGCTGCTTGTGAATGGGGAGTAAAGCCAAAACTAATTCTCCCTCCTTAAATGTCCTGACCTCAGCCTTTTTAGCCTTGTCAAATAGGTTTTTCATCCTACCCTGCACATTACCCAAAAGTTTGTGTGCAATAGATATAGCAGTTTTAAGTTTACACTTGAGATTTTACACATACACAGATACAGGTACTACTACCTCTTCATTGAGCCAACACTCTTTTAACACTTTGAGGGGTCCTCGGACCTCATGGCCGTAAATGAGCTGAAAAGGTGAAAATCCTAAGCTCTCCTGAACGCTTTCCCTGACAGAAAAAAGTAATAAATCAATAACTTCATCCCATTCCGACCCTGCTTCGAGACAAAAGGACTTTATCATTGTCTTCAAGGTGTAGTGGAATCGCTCCACTACCCCCTGTGACTCTGGATGAAAAGCGGTCGACTTGTACTGCCTGATACCCAAGGAACCTGTTGAAACAGAACTGAGGTAAAATTCGAACCCTAATCTGACTGAATTGAAGAAGGTAGACCCACTCGAGTAAAAAACTTTACGAGTGCTCTGATTACATTTTTACTTGTTATTCGTCTAAGAGGCACTGCTTCGGGATAACGAGTAGCCCTATCAACAATAGTGAGGAGAAACTGATTACCACGCTTTGTTTTCGGTAGAGGGCCAACACAGTCAATTACTATTTGACTGAAAGGTTCAACTACTGCAGGAATTGCGTGTAAGGGATATGGCTTCACAGAGGTACCTGGCTTCCCCTTAACTTGGCAAATGTGACATGTCTGGCAGTGTTTACCAACATCCTTTTTGAGTTTGGGCCAATAGAAATGAGCCAGAACTTTGAAATATGTCTTAGTTACACCCAAATGACCACATAAATCATGAGCAAAATAAAGTATTTCAGAACGTAGTGATTTTGGGAAAGGGAAAGGGAAAGAGGGACCTCGGGCACAAGACGTCTCAGTCACCCCACGCTCTGATTTCACAGTCCCTGGAGGAGCATGTCTGGAAGGGTTAGGATAGGGTATCGACTCTCGTGATCTGTAAT
>NW_023658509.1:7500-15000 GCF_015228065.2 Penaeus monodon | reverse complement strand
AAGGGATATTTTTGGTGTGCATGGTCTCCCGATTTTGTTTCCGTGTCCCAGCTGCTGTGACTGGGCTGAACGGTCCTTGCCCCCCCGTGGTGCCCAGCCACAGCTGAAACCCGCCGGGCGACGGATGAGAGGCCGACCCCGGTTACCACTGAAATAGTCCGGAGAGAGGAGAGAGATAAAAGAGAGAGAGAGAGGAGAGAGGGGAGAGAGAGAGAAGAGAAAAGCGAGAAAGAGGGGATAAAAGAGAGATTAGAGTAGAGTAGGAAAAAGGGGATATAGAGATAAGAAGAGATAGATAGAGAAAAGGATATAAATAATATATATAGAAAAGAGAAAAGAGAGAGAGAAAAGGAAGAGAAAGAAGAGAGAGAGGAGAGGGGGCCGAAAAGAATTTTTTTTGGGGTTTTAAAATTTTAAAAAAAAAAAAGGGGGGTTTTTTTTTTTTTTTTTTTTTTTGTGTGAAATAATTTTATAATATTTTATAATATATATTATATATAATGTACTTTTAAATATAAAATTTTTTTATATATATATAAAAAAAATCTTTATTAAAAATACTTTAATATATATATTTTATATAGCTATATATATATATATATAATATATATATTTTTTTTTAAATTTTAAATATTAGGGATATTTAGAAGATATTACATGTATACATATAAAATTATATATGGGAGAGAGTTTAGATAGATAGTAGAGAGAGAGAGAATAGAGAGAAGATATAGAGAGGAGAGAGAGAGAAAAGATAAAAAAGAAAAAGAGGAAAGAGAGGAGAGAGAGAGAGAGAAAAGAGAGAGAGAGAGGGAAAAGAGAGAGATAGACAGAGAGAGAGGGAAAAGAGAGGAGAGAGAGAGAGAAAAAAGAGAAAAAAAAATAATAAAAAATAATAAGTGAGAAAATGGGAAATAAGAAGGTTTAAAATAAAGAGAGATAAGTTAGGGGAGATAGATTATATATATATAAAAAAAATTTTAATAAAAGAAACAAGATAGAATAGAGAATAGGAGGAGAATAGAGATAGGGGAGAGATGAGGGAAATAAATTAGAGAAAAGTTTAAAAGAAAAATAAAAGCTAGGAGAGAGAGAGAGAGAGAAAAAACAAGAAAAAAAAAGAGTTTTTTTAGAATTCCCCCCCCCAAATAGGAGAGTTTTTTAAATAGAAGAATTTTTTTTTAAAATTTTTTAAAAAAGGAAGAAATAAGAGGGGGATAAAACTAAAAGACCTTTAAAAGTTTTTTAGGAAGTTTTAAAAAATAGGGGTTTTTTAAGGAGAAATAGGGGTTTTTTTTTTTGCCCCCCCCCGTTTTTGGGTTTTTTTTTGGAGGAGGGAGCGCGAGGGGAGGGGGTAGGGGGATTTTAGGCCCCCCGGGGGGTGGGGGAGGGTGGTTTTTGGTTTTTTGGGGGGGCGCGTAGGGTTGGAGGGGTTGGAAGGGGGGGGTGGGGGGGAGATGGGGGGGAAATGGGGGGGTTGGGGGGGGGGTGGAGGGGGGGTGGGGGGGGGGGGGGTTAAAGGGGGGGGAAGGAATGGGGGTGGGGGGGGGGTGGGGGTTGGGGAGATGGAGGGGAAGAGGGTGGGTGGAGGGGGGTAGGGGAGAATGGGATAGGGGATGGGGAGAGGGGGGGGGATTGGAGGTTGGGAGGGGGGGGATGGGGCCGATTGAGGGGGTTGGGGGGATGGGGGGGAGGGGAGGGATGGGGGGGGGTGGGGTTGGTGGGGGGGGGCCCCGGTGGGGGGGGGTGGTTGGGGGGTAGGGAAGGGGGTTGGTGGGTGGCCCCCTTGGGGTTTGAGGGTTGGGGGGGGTGGGGTGGCGTGGGGTGGAGGGTTTTTTTTTTAAGGTTTTTTTTTTTTTAGTTTTTTTTTTAAATTTTTTTAAGATAAAAATATTTTTAGTTTTTTTTTTATTTTTTTTTTTAGATAATAAAAAATATAATATATATTTTTTAAAAGAGAAAAATAGTTTTTTTAATTTAACGCCGCGCGGGGCGGGCGCGGGGCGCGCGGAGCGCGCGCGGCGCGCGCGCGCGCGCTCGTCCCGCGCGGGGCTCTGCGCTCGCGCTCGCGCGCGCGCGCTCTCGCGCTCGCGCGGGGCTCGCTGCGCGCGGGCGCTCTCGCGCTCGCGCGCGCGCGCGCGCTCGCGCTCCCGTCGGCCGCCGGCGCGGCGCGGGGGCGCGGGGCGCGCGCGCGCGCCCCGCCTGCGCGCGCCCTGGGCGCCGCCGCCGGCGGCTCGCGTCGCCTGCGCGCGCGCGCGCTCCCGGCAGGGGCCCGCTCGCGCTGCGCTGTCGGGCGCGCGCGTGCTCGCGCATCCGAGCGCGTGCTCGCGCGCTTCTCGCGGCTCGCTGCGCGCTCGCGCGCTAGCTCGCGCGCTGGGCGCTTTTGGTTCTCTCTCTCCTTTCTATTTTCTCTGTCTCTCTCTCTCCTTTTTTTCTCTCTCCTTTCTCTCTTCTCTCTCTCTCTCTTTCTCTCCCCCCTCTCTTCTCTCTCTTCTCTCTCTCTATCTCTCTTTCTGTTTCTCTTCTCTTCTCTCTCTCTCTCTCTCTCTCTTCTTTTTTCTATTTCCCTCCTTCTCTCTCTCTTTTCTCTCTCTTTTCCTCTCTCCTATCCCTTTTTCTCTTCTTCTTTTCTCTCTCTTCTTCCCTCTATTCTCTATTATCCCTCTCTCTATCTTCTTCTCTCTCTTCTTATCCTCTCGTCTTTTTCTTTTCTACCCTCATTTCTCGCTAGAAAGTTTAACCATTGAATGTTGAAATTGATCATGCATCGCTGTAATATTTTTCATCCTTTCAACTTGCACTCCTTTTTTGGTTTTTAAAACTACTATTTTGTAACATTCATTCTACCTTTCATTGTTACCTTTGAAAATTCGTTCCTTTTGTGGTTTTTCCATTTCCGTATGTTTTCCATTGTTTTATTGTATTTCCATTGCACATATGTTCCCTTTGGGGTTAATGCCATTTGTAAGGACATAGTCATTGTTTCTTTTTTATAACCATTTGCAACGTATGTTCCTTGCCATTTGTAATGTACTTCCGTTTGGTAATGTCAGATAACTTTGGAATGTGCGTTTCCCCTGGTATGTTGGTGCGTATTTAATTGGTTGATTTTCATATCGTTATAAGATGTATTGTGTTAACTCGCACATTTATTGTGCTGAATCTTTTAACGGTGTTTCACGAATTTGTAAATTGACAGTAACTTAATATGGGGTGTGTGCATATGAATTCCTTGATACTGTACTTTTAAGTAGTGGCTGTGGTCGCCATAATACATTTGCAAGTGATGAGTATACAAATATGGCTTTTTGTTGTGTGTTTGTTTAATACTCTTTCTACTTAGCTAGCTTATTTCGCTTGTTTTCTCTGTTACAATGATTTTTCTGTCGACGAATTTTGTTGTTAATTCCATCTGCGGATTTGCTGGTACCTTTCAAGAAAGCCAGTGGTGTGAGTTGGCACCCTGATGAAATTCCCATTCGAATCCTCATTAAACGGAAAAGATTTAATCCGTGAAATGGTGCTTGACCCTTGGTGATGCTATGCTGATGCTCACCTAGAGAGGACGTGGAAGATAATTTTCTGATGCGACGATGAACGTCGTCAAATCGACCTTGAATTTCAGAAGGTCGAGGTGGAAAAGTTAAGAGTGGAAACGGCGTATTCGCCTTGTGCAACGCTCGAGCATGATTCGTGACGACTCGCGTTTTCAGCTGAAAGAAGCCTGCGATTTGTTTCCTATAATTTATTGAGCGGAACCAGAGTATTTTTTTCGCTCACTTGAGCGTATCGCTCAGTTGCATGTGTGGCCTCAGGATAAATGGGTTTTGCTGTTGACAGCGCTTTACCGGTCGAGCCGCAGAGGTATTTTCGGCACTTGATCTTACCAATCCCAAAACTATATTATTGTAAAGCAGGCAATTTTAAGTGTGTATAAAAGTGCCATAAGCATATAGACAAGAGTTTCGTACATCCGCAAAGTTGCTTGGCCAAACATTGTAGAGTATATAACGCAAAGAAATGTTGTGCGTAATGGGTTGAAAGTCAACTTTCATCCCGCGAATATGAACATTATCAGAGTGGTTCATACTCGAAGAGGTAAAAAATTGTTGGCCATTAAGAGTCCGTGCCATATAGAAGAGAGAGGATAACTACTCTGTCAGAAGTTGGTTGGCTGTTGATAACTTTTCCCTGACTAATCCTCAAATTGATTACAGATAGATCACGAAGTTCATACCCTATCCTAACCCTTCCAGACATGCTCCATCAGGGACTGTGAATCAGAGCGTGGGGGTGACTGAGACTCTTGTGCACCGATTCCCTTTCCCTTTCCCTTCCCAAATCACTACTTTTCTGAACTCTTTATTTTGCTCCATGTTTATGTGGTCATTTGGTTGTAACTAAGCATATTTCAAAGTTCTGGCTCATTTCTATTGGCCCAAACTCAAAAAGGATGTTGGTAACACTGCCAGACATGTCACATTTGCCAAGTTGGGGAACCAGGTACCTCTGTGAGCCATACCCTTACCACACGCAATCCTGCAGTAGTTGAACCTTTCAGTCAAATATTACTTGACTGTGTTGGCCCCTCTTACTACCGAAAACAAAGCCTCGTGGTAATCAGTTTCTCCCTCATATTGTTGATAGGGCTACTCGTTATCCCCGAAGCATGCCTCTTAGATCGAATAACAAGTAAAAATGGTAATCAGAGCACTCGTAAAGTTTTTTACTCGAGTGGGTCTACCTTCTTCCATTCAGTCAGCTTAGGGTTCGAATTTTTACCTCAGTGTCTGTTTCAAACAGGTTCCTTGGGTAATCAAGGGTACAAGTCCGACCGGCTTTTCATCCAGATCACAGGGGGTAGTGGGCGATTCCCACTACACCTTGAAGACAATGATAAGTCACTTTTGTCTCGAAGCAGGTCAGGAATGGGATGAAGTTATTGATTTATTACTTTTTCTGTCATGGAAAGCGTTCAGGAAGCTTAGGATTGTCACCTTTTTTAGCTCATTTATGCCAATGATGTCCGAGGACCACTCAAAGTTTAAGAGTGTTGGCTCATGAAGAGGTAGTAGTACCTGTAATCTGTGTATGTGAAAATCTCCAGTGTCAACTTAAACTGCTATATCTATGACACAAACTTGTGGGTAATGTGCGGTAGGATGAAAAACCTATTTGACAATGGCTCAATCGGCTTGATGTCAGGACATTTAGGAGGAGAATTAGTTTTTGGCTTTACTCCACCTATCACAAGCAGCCTCTTTGCTCTAAATACCATGGTCCATTTCGTGTATTAAACGAGACTAGTGAGGTAAACTATGTCATTGAAACTCTGAAAGGCGAAAGAAAATGCTTCTAGTGCGTGTTACTCTCTTAAGAAAATACTATTCTCGTGAAGATAGTGGATATGATGAGAGAAAACAAAGGTCATCGCACTCATAGTATCTAACCTTGTGTGTCAATTGAGAAATAGTACAAGAATGTGTAGTTTCTAGCTATAGTGGAAGCTAACCTCATCAACTCCTATAATTCTAGATCATCCTGAGGCATAAAACTAGTTCACCTAACATGCCGCTGAAGCAGCCAGCATCACCTCCCTTCTCCCGGAATCTCGTGATCTCTTCAGTGACACTCCCGTTCTGTGTACATCTTGGACGCATGACATAGAGACAAACATGCGCACAGGCCCATTCTACAAAGCACCCTATCGTCTCGTGTGAAGAAAAAGTTCCTTTCGTCTGAAGTTCGACGCCTCAAGACCAGGGTCTGATTCGTCCAGTTTAAGTCCCATGCATCTCCAGTTGTTCTATTCCGAAAAGCAGGTGGGCCTTTCGTCTATGTATTGACTACCCGAAAAGTTATGGCGAGTACAGTTCCTGATTTCCTACCCCCTTCCGAGATGGAGATAGACGACTTCGGAAGGCTAGGGTATCTCTCCCAAACTTGAACTTTTCAGGGTTATCACCAGTGTGCCCCTCAGTGGAGAGCCAATACCTATATTGCTTTTGTCACCCCCACAGACTTATGAATCAACACGTCCTCCCATTTGGAATGCGAAACGAAACGCCCCTGCACCTCCAGCGGCTGATGAAAACATTCCTAACTGCTGATTTGGAGGGTGTAGATTGACCTTTAATACAACGGGTGGTCTGGAGTTCATCTTGGGAAGGATCACTTGAGTCGACTCATACCTCTGTTCTCCATCTCTCGATTAAGCTAACCTCACTCTTAACCTCATGAGAGTGAGGTTTGAGCCCACAGCTTCATGTCGTCTTCTCTGGGCCATGTTGTGGCCATGGCCAATTCGCCCCTGTTGCAGCGAGAAGATTGAGGCTGTTCAGCAATATCCAACTACCCTCTACAAACGCAAAAGTCTATGCGGTTTATCGCCTGGCTGGGTTACTACAGAATATTGCAAGGAAATTTTGGCCAGGTTTCTACTCCCCTTACGGACTTGCTATAGTACTAAGAGGCATTCACAGGAATGGTCGGCCGATATGTCAAAATAGCAATTTGAAAAAACTTGAAAAACATGCTGACAATGCTCCAGTGCTGCAGCCCCTAGAACAGAATAAAACAGTTTAGCATTCACGTGGAATGCCAAGTGATGCAGTTATTGGAGGCAGTGTTGCATTCAAGTCAACCTGGCCCCAGTGAAGTGTTTACAACACCCTGTGTGCTACTGTCATTTAAATACAAGCCGTATCAGAAAATCTTATGCCACCGTTGAAAAGATGCTTTAGGGTTTAATACTGAGCATTGGAAAGTTTTAAAGTTTAACCCACCTACTAAGCACCAGGTATCCCATTGGAAATATTCACAGATCGTAATCCACTTCGGTTTATTGAAAGTGTAAATTCAAGAATGAGAGTTCTAAGATGGGCCTTTGGAACTACAGCCATATAATATCATAAATTACATCACTGATAAAGTGAAAAAAATATATAATTGCAGATGCTCCGTCTAAGGTTTAAAAATGTGGGAAAATGTGTTTTACCTATTGTTTCGGACTCATTATGCTTAGCTTTTAGATTCCGAATAAGTTTGGCATACTTTTTGCCTTCTGGCCAAAGTTCTTTTCGGAAGGGAGATTTCACGACCCACGGTCTTGCTGGGTTGTTACTCAACACGCATAGTTTGAAGCGCCTTGCGTAGACACACCACCAGCCATGCGGCGCATGGCGCGTTTGAGCTGGTGATGAGGTGGCGACCGGCCTGTTTTCCATCTCTTGCTCGGGCGCCACTCCTCCAATTAGACCGCCGCTGTTTTTATCTTTTTCGTAATTCGTCAGGTTTGTCTTGCCTTTGATAGGATTAGGTTTACAGTTTACAATAGATTATGTAACTTTAAATAGGTAGGAATTGGTGATGGTTTTCTGTTTTTCCCTTGGTAAATATATTACTAGTACATAAGCAATACATGTTGTTTTTTCCCTTTATTCTTTCTTAAGAATATAACTAATTATTTTAATAAAACGAATTGCATTGAAATTAAGTTTC
>NW_023658509.1:0-2500 GCF_015228065.2 Penaeus monodon | reverse complement strand
TCTTCTCTCTCTCTCTATTTCTTCTTCTTCTTCTTCTCTCTCTATCTCTCTCTATCCTCATCTCTTTATCTCCCCTATTCTTCTCATCTCTTCTCTTCTTTTTCCCCCCAAACCCTTTCTCTTCTATCCTTTCCTACCCTTTTCTCTCTCTCTTCCTCTATCTTTCTCTCCTATTTCTTTCTCTTTCTCTCTCCCCTTTTTTCTCTTTTTTTCCCTCCTTTCTTATCTCTCTCTCTTCTCTTTTTCCCTATCCCCTTTTTTTTTCCCCCTTTTTCTCTATTCTTTCTCTATTCTTTTCCCTCTACTCTTTTTCCTTCTATCTTCCTATCCCCTTATCTCTCTCTCTATTTTTTTTTTTTATCTATCTCTATCTCTTCTTCTCTTATCTTCTCTATCCTCCTCTATCTCCCCTCTATCATCTCTCCCTCTATTCTCTCTATCTTATCTCTCCCCTATCCCCCTTTATCTTTTCTCTCTTCTTTTTTAACTTCTTCTTCTCTTTCTTCTTTCTCATCTTATCTTCTCCTATCTTCTCTCCTCTCTATCTCTCTCTCTTCTTTTTCTCTGTCTATCTTCTCTCTTTTTTCTATTCTTTTCCCTCTTTTTTCCTCTCTCTCTCTTCCTTTCTCTTCTCTCTCAAACCCTTCTCTCTCTTCTCTCCTCCTCTCTCTTCTTCTCTCTCCTATCTCTTTTCCTATCTTTTCTTTTTCTATCTTCTATTATCTTTCTACATCCCCCCCCCCCTTTTTTTTTTTATCTCATCTTCTTCTCTATCTATCTCTCTCTTTCTTTTCCCTCTTCTCTCCCTTTTTTTCCCTTCATCTTTTTTTCCCTCCCCCTCTATCTCTTTTTCCTATCTTTTTTTTTTCTTCTCTATCTCTTCTTTCTCTTCTCTATCTTTTCTCTTTCTTCTCTTATTTCTCTCTTTTTTTCTCTCTCTCTACCTCTTCTCTTTACCTTTTTCCCCTTTTCTCTCTTAACCTCTTCTCTCTCTCTTCTTTCTTCTCTCTTTTTTCCTCTTCTTCTCTCTCTTTTATCTATCTCTCTTTTCTTCTCTATTTCTTCTCTCTCTCTTTTCCCTCTCCTTCTTCTTTCCTCCCCCTTTCCCCCTTCTTCTCTCTTTCTATTCCTTTCTTCTCTTCCCCCTCTTTTTCTCTCTCTCTCTTTTCCTTCTATCTCTCAAATTTATCTCTCCTTCTTCTCTACCCCTCTATCTCTCAAATCTCCCCTCTCTCCTCTTCCTTTCTCCCCTTCCTTTTCTCCCCCCTTTTCTCTACCCTTTTCCCTTTCTATCTCTCTCTCTATCTTTTTCCCCTCTATTTTCCCTTTTCCTCTCTTCTTTTCTCTCTCTTCTCTTCTATATCTTCTCTCTCTCTTCCTTTTCCCCTTCTCTCTCTACCCTTCTATCTTCTCTTCTTCTTTCCTTCTCTCTTCTCTCTTTTCATCTCTCCCTTTCTTCTTTCTCATCTCTTCTCTCTCTATCTCTCTTTTTATCTCTCTCTTCTTTTTCCCTTTTTTTCTCCCCCCCCCCTTTTTTTCTTTTCTCTCTCTCTTCTTCTTTCCTCTCTATCTCTTTTCTTTTCTTTATCTTATTTTCTCTCTATCTCTCTTTCCCCCTTTTCCCCCCTCCCCCCCCTTCTTTCCTTCTTCTTATCCCCCCTTTTTTTCTTTTTTCCCATCTCTTTTCTATCTCTCCTCTTCTCTTTATCTATTCTTTCTCTCTCTTCCTTCTTTCTCTTCTCTCTCTCTATCTCTCTCTTCTATTCTCTCTTCGCTCTATCTCCTCTCTTCTCTCTCTTCTATCTCTTCCCCTCTACTCTTTCTTTCTCTCTCTATCTTTCTCTCTCCTATCTCTTTTTTTTTTCCCCTCTCTTTTCTCTATCTCTTTTATCTTACTATCTCTATTCTTTTCTTTTCCCCTTTATTCTTTTCTCTCTATCTCTTTTTCTCATCTCCTCTCTACCCCCCTTCTCCCCCCTCTTCTTCTCATCTCTCTCTCTTTTCTTCTCTCTATCTTCTTCTTCTTCTTTCTCAAATCTTCTCTCTCTATCTCTCTCTCTATTCCTCTCTCTATCTCTCTCTCTCTTCTCTCTCTCTTCTCTTCTTTTCCCCCTTTTCCCCCTATCTTTCTCTCTCTCTCTCTTTTTTTTTTTCTTTTTTTTAAATCTTTATCATCTCTTCTCTATCTCTCTCTCTTCTCTCCTTTTCTCTCTTCTTCTTCTATTTTCCTTCTTCTCTATCTTCTATTTCTATCTTTTCCCCTTCCCCTCCTTCTCTCCCCTTCTCTTCATCTCCTCTCTCCCTTCCTTATCTCTTTCCTCCTCTCTTCTTTTCCTCTCCTCCTTCTCCTCTTTCTTTTTATCTATCTCCTCTCTTTTTTATTTCTATCCCCTTCTTCTCTCTCTATCTATTTAATTTCTCCCCTTCTCTTTTCTCTCTCTCTCTATCCTTCTCTCTTTTTCTCCTTTCCTTCCTCTCTCTCTCTTCTTTTCCCCCTTCT
>NW_023658508.1:0-22500 GCF_015228065.2 Penaeus monodon | reverse complement strand
TTATATTATTATTATTATTATATTAATACTCTATTCTTATTATTATTATATTATTAGTATTATTATTATTTATTATTATTATTATTATTATTATTATTATTATTATTGCCAAAAACTATATTAGAAACTGTAATAATAACAGTAATAATAATCATAAAAAGCTATACTAATACTATTGTAGTCGTTTATAATATTATATGAATATATTATGTTATATTAATATTATTATTTATTCTTACTAGTAGTATAATTGCAAAAAAATTATTATAACAGTAATCCTACTAGTAATATGAAATTAATTAGCATAATGGTATAATAATTATTATAATTATCGTTATTATGGGATTATTATTGTTATACTATTATTATTGTGTTGTTTAGTATAGTACAAAAATATATATTATAACTGCAATAATTGCAATAATAATGATAATAATCTGCAATAAAGATGATAAATAATTGCAATAATGATCTGATAATGATGATGATAATGATGATTATGATGATAATGATGAGGTAATAATAGTAATGATGATAATCATGAGAATATGATGGAAATAACAGGAATTGTTGTCCATATATAATAAAAACAAGGTAAAAGAAAACAATTCTAAAGTCGAAAAAGCGGGCAAAATCTAGCAAAATATAGCCTTGACGAGGTACTCCAAAATGACAATTTTTTCGATTTTCTTTGTGATTTTGGCAATGATTAGGGTATCATATTAACAATTACCAGAATGGGTAATTCATCATGATAATAATTGATGATAAAAGTGAGAAATAAAGAGAAGTTTGATAACATTTGATGATTATTATATATTTAATATGTATAATTAGTATTATTATTATATTATTATTATTATTCATTTCTATCCTTATTAGTATTATTATTATAATACTACTATTTATTATTATTATTATAACTATTATTATATTATTATCATTATTATTATTATCTTATTATTATTATTATTATTATTATATTATTATTTTATTATTATATATTAAACTTTCTTAGTATTATATTATTATATATTTATATTATATATTATGCCAAAAAAATAATTATAACTGTAATAATAACAGTAATAAAATAATAATAAAATAATAATATGTATAATAAGTACTATTGATAGTCGTTATAAAATTATTATTAATATTATTATTGTTATTAGTATCATTATTATTATTCTCTTACTAGTAGAATAATTGCAAAAATATTATTATAAACAGTAATAACTACAGTATAACGAAATTTAATTAGGAATTTTTAATGGTAAAATAATATTATAATATCGTTTATTAGTATATTATTATGTTATTACTATTATATTGATCTGTTATAGTATAGTTACAAATATATATATTTTAACGATATATTGCAATAGTATGATAATAAGTGCAATAATGATGATAATGATGAGTAATGATGATTATGATGATAATGATGATGGTAACGATCGTACTGATGATAATCATGATATAAATGATGATAATAACAGGATTCGGTCCATATATAATAAAAAAAAGGTAAAAGAAAAAAAATTCCCAAAAGTCGAAAAAAACGGCAACAATCTAGCGAAATCACGCTTTAGAGAGAATAACTCCAAAATGACGTTTTTATCGAATTTCGTTTGATGATTTTGCAAGATTAGGGTAATAATGATAATAATTACCAGAGGGTATTCATCATGATAATGATAATAAAATGTGAGAGAAGAGAAGTTTTAATAACATTTGAGATTATTAATATTATAATATTATCATTATATTATTATTTTGTTATTATTATTACTATTATTATAAAATATTAATAATAAGATATAATACATAATACTTCTATTATTATTATTATTATTATTATTTTTATTATATTATTATTATTATTAATTATGATTATATATTATTATTATTATTATTATTGCCCAAAATATATATTATAACTGTAACAATAAGTATAATAATAATAATAATAATACATAATTAATAAGTAATAATAATACTATTGATAGTCGTTAGAATATTTATATAATATATATTGTTATTATTTTATTATTATATTCTACTAGTAGTATTAATTGCAAAAAATAATGATTATAACAGTAATAACTACAGTAATAACGAAATTAGTTAGAATAATGGTAATAAATAATTATTAGAATATCGTTATTATTGTAGTATTATTGGTATTACTATTATTATTGTTGTTGTTATTAGCTTATAGTTACAAAAATATAATTCTAACTGCAATTAATTGCAATAATAATGAATAATTGCATAATGATAATAAATGCAATAATAATGTAATGATGATGATAATGAGATCATGATGATAATGATGACTGGTAACGATAGTAATGATAATAATCATTATAAGAATTGATGATGGATACAGAATTGTATATAATAAAAAAGGTAAAAGAAAAAAAATTCCCAAAACTCGAAAAAGCGGCAAATCTAGAGGAATATAGCCTTTTGAGGAGTATAACCAAAAATACGTTTTTTTCGATTTCTTTGTGATTTTGGCAATTGATTCGGGTAATAATGATAATAATTCCCAGAATGGTATTCATCATGATAATAATATGATAAAAGTGAGAATAAAAGAGAAGTTTGATAACATTTGATGATTATTAATGTTATTAATATGGATCATTATATATATTATTATTATTATTATTATTATTTTTATATTATTATTATCATTATATTAATTATAATTATTATTAATTATTATAATTACTATTATTATTATTACTCTTTTATTATTATTAATACTTCTAATTATTATTATTATTATTTTATTATTCTATATTTATTATTAGTATTTTATTATTGCCAAAAAATATATTATAACTGTATAATATACAGTAAATAATAATAATAAGAAAGTATGACAAGACAGTGATAGTCGTTATAATATTAATTATTAATAGTATTATGTCTATTATCATTATTATATTCTGCTAGTATTATTAATTGCAAAAATAATTATTATAACAATAATAACTACAAATAACGAAATTAATAGAATAATGGTATAAATAATTATTATATATCGGTTATATTGCTATATTATTGGTTATAATATTAATTATTGTTGTTGTTATTAGTATAGTTATTAAAAAATATTATTATTATAACTGCAATAATTGCCCCCAATAATAATGATAATAATTGCAATAATGATGATAATAATTGCAACAAGATGATAATGATGATAATAATGATGATTACTGATATAATGATGACGCGTAACGAAAAGTAATATGATAATCATGAAAATAAGGCATGATGATAACAGTGGTCCATAATAATAAAAAGTGTAAAATTACCAAAAGTAGAAAAAGCAGCAAAATCTAATAAATATAGCCTTTTGAGAGTACTCCAAAATGAAGTTTTTTCGATCTTTGATGATTATTAATATAGTAATATTATCAGTATTATTCAGTATTAATTGTTATTAGTATTATTATTATATCATGATTATTATATATCTAGTATTATTATTGTATTATTATATTATTATTATTGCAAAAAATATACTATAACTGTAATAACAGAATAATAATATAATAATTATGGTATAATAAACTATTGATAGTACGTATAAATATTATTATTAATAGTCATTATGGTTATTATTATCATTATTATGATCCTTACTAGTAATATGATTGAACAAAAATAATTATTATAACAGTAATAATACAGTAATAACGAAATTAATTAGAATAATTGTATAAATAAATATTATAATATCGTTGTAGTGTTAGTATTATTGTTATTACTAGTATTATTGGTTTTGTTGTTATTAGTTTAGTTACAAAACATATATGTTATAACTGCAATAATTGCAAGAATAATGATAATAATTGAATATGATGATAATAATTGCAATAATGATGATAATGATGATGATGCTAATGATGATGATATGATGATGGTAACGATAATTAAAGAAGAGAATCTGATAATATGAAGATAATAACAGGGGTTGTGTCCAATATAATAAAAAAAGGTAAAAGAAAATAAAATTCCCAAAAGTCGAAAAAGCGGCAAAAAAACAATCTAGCGAAATATAGCCTTTTGAGAATATACGCCAAAACGACGTTTTTTCTATTCTTGATGATTTTTGCAATTGATTAGGGTAATAATGATAATAATTACCGGAAGGGTAGTTATCATGAAAAAAATGATGATAAAAGCGGAGAAATAAAGAGAATTTGAGAACATTTGATGATTATTAATATTATTAAATATTGATTATATAGGAGTAGTATTATATTTATTATTATTATTAGCATTGAGTATTAGGTATATTATGTATTATTTATTATTATTATTAAAACTTCTATATTATTGTTATTATTTTATTATATTTATATTAATTATTATTATTATTATTGGCAAAAAATGTATTATAACCGAATACTAACAGTAATAAATAATAATAAGTATAATAATAATATTGATATCGGTTATGAATATTATTATTAATCTTATATTGTTATTATTATCCATTAATTATTATTTTACTAGTAGTATAATGCAAAAAAAAAAATAATTATTAAACAGTAATAACTACAGTAATAACGATTAATTAGAATAATGGTATAAATAATTAGTATAATATCGTTATATTGTTATTTATTATTGTTTTACTATTATTATTGTTGTTGTATCATTATAGTTACAAAAATATATATTATAACTGCAATAATTGCAATAATAATGATAATAATTGCAATAATGATTATAATAATTGCAATAATGATTATAATGATGATGATTATGATGATAATGATGTTGGTAACGATAGTAATAATGATAATCATGATACTAATGATGATAATAACAGGAAGTGTGTCCATATTGATAATAATAAAAAAAAGGGGTAAAAGAAAAAAATCCCAAAAGTCGATAAAGCGGCAACAATCTAGCGAAATATAGCCTTTTGAGGAGTCAACTCCAAAATGACGTTTTCCGATTTCTTTGAGATTTTGGCAAGTATTAGGGTAATAATGAGAATAATTACCAGGAATTGTATTAATCATAAAATGATGATGATAAAAGTGAGAATAAAGAGAATTTTGATAAACATTTGAATCTTATTAAATTATTATTATTATATTTTATTATTATTATTATTATTATTATTCTTATTATATTATTATTATATTATTATTATTATTTACTATTCTGTAATTATTAGTATTATTGCAAAAAATATATTATACTGTAATAATAACATAATAATAATATGTATAAGTATAATAATAATAATGCTGTGGTTATATTATTGTTATTAGGATTATTATTTTTATTATTATCAGTATTGTAATTTGTACTGGTAGTATAATTGCAAAAATAATATATAACAGTAAGAAGTACAGGAATAACGATGACTAATTAAGATAATGATATAAATAATTATTTAAAAAGCGTTATATTGTTATTTATATTGGTTATTACTATTATTATTGTTGTGGTTATTAGGTATTATTGCAAAAAGATATACTATAAACTCCAATCATTGCAAGAATAATGATAAAAATTGGCAATAATGATGATTAATAATTGCAATAATGATGATAATGATGTGATAATGATGGTAATGATGGTCATAACGATAATAATGATGATAAAATCATGATAACGATGGATGCTACTAAGAGGAATTGTGTCAATATTATAAATATTAAAAAAGGTATAAGAAAAACATTCCTAAAATCGAAAAAGCGGCAAAATCGAGCGAAATTATAGCACCTTTTGAGAGTACACTCCAAACTGACGTTTTTCGATGTTCTTTGGTGATTTCGGCATTATTAGGGTAATAATGAATAATATATTACCAGATTTGTATTAATCATTACAATTTATGATGATAAAAGTGAGAATAAAGAGAATTTTGAGAAACATTTGAATATTATTAAAATTTATATTATGATGATTATTATTATTATTATTATTATTACTACTATTATGTATTCTTATTATATTATTAGTATTATTATTTTAATATTATTCTCTAATTACTAGTTCATTGCCAAAAAATCTATTATATCTGTAAAATAAAACAATAATAATATAAGTATAAGTATAATAATAATCATGTAGTGGCATATATTGTTATTAGCTATTTTATTGTATTATTACATTATTATATTTGTACTGGTAGTATAATTGCAAAAATAATTATTAAAACAGTAAAATTACAGTAATATCGATACTACATATCAGAAGATAATTATACTAAATAATTATTATAAAATGTAATTACTTGTTATTATTAAGTGGTTATTTACTATTATATTGTTGGGGTTATTAAGTATTATTGCAAAAATTATACTATAAAAGCTCCAATAATTGCAATAATAATGATAAACAATTGGCATAATGAGGATAATAATTGACAATAAGATGTAATGATGATGATAATGATATAATGATGAAATGATGATGATAACGATAATAATGATGATAATCATGATAATGATGATGATAATAAAGGAATTGTGTCCATATTAATATAAAAAAGGGTATAAGAAAAGCATTCCCAAAAGTCGAAAAAGCGGCAAAATCTAGCAAAATATAGCCTTTGAGAGTATACCAAAAATTACGTTTTTCGATTTCTTTGGTGATTCGGCAATATTAGGGTAAAATGATAATAATTACCAGGAATTGTATTAATCATAAACAATAATGATGATAAAAGTGAGAATAAGAGAATATTGATACATTTGAATAGTATTAAAAAATTCTTATTCTGATTAATATGATTATTATTATCATAGTATTTTATTATTATTATATTATTATTATTTATTATTATTATTATTACTATTATCTTAATTTATTAGTACATTGCCAAAAAAAATCTATATATCGTAATAATAACAATAATAATAATAAGTATAAGTATAATAATAATAAGGCTATTGGTTATAATATTGTATTAGTATATTATTTGTTATATAATATTATTATTAATTTGTATGTAGTATAATTGCAAAAATAATTATTATAACAGTAATAATTGCAATAATAATGATAACAATTGCAATAATGATGATAATAATTGCAATAATGATGATAATGATGATGATAATGATGATAATGATAATATTGAATATGATGATAACGATAATAATGATGATAATCATGATAATGATGATGATAATAACAGGAATTGTGTCCAATATTAATTATAAAAAAGGTATAAGAAATGCATTCCCAAAAGTCGAAAAAGCGGCAAAATCTAGCAAATATAGCCTTGTTGAGAGATACTCCAAAATGACGTTTTTTCGATTTCTTGGTGATTCGGCAAATATTCGGGTAATCATGATAATATTACAGAATTGTATTAATCAGAAACACTAATGATGATAAAAGTGAGAATAAAGAGAATTTTGATAACATTTGAAATATTATTAAAAGTATTTATTATTATTTTTTATTATTATTATTATTTATCATATTATTATATTATTTTATCTTATATTATTATTTTTATTATTATATTTCTTATATTATTAAGTTATCATTGCCAAAAAATCGATTATATCTGTACTAATAAACAATTAATAATAATCGTATATAAGTATAATAATAATAATGTAGTGGCTATAATTTTGTTATTAGTATTTTATTGTTTTTTTTATATTTATTTTTGACTGGTAGTATAATTGCAAAAACAATTTTAAAAGAATAATACGTAAAACGATACAAATTTAAAGATAATGCTATAAATGTTATTAAAAAAATCGTTATATTGTTTTTTTATTGTTTTCTTTTAATTGTTGTGGTTTGTATTTTTGAAAAAAATATAACTATAACCCCAATAATTTCAAAAAATGATAAAAATTTGCAATAATGATGATAATAATTGAAAATGTGAAAATGAGATGATAATGATGTAATGATGTAATGATGATGATAACGAAATAATGAGAAATCATGATAATGATGATGAAAATAACGGGAATTGTGCCCAATTTTAAATATAAAAAAGGTATAAAAAAAGTTCCCAAAAGTCGAAAAAGCGGCAAAATCTAGCAAAATATAGCCTTTTGAGGTATACCCAAAATGATTTTTTCGTTTTCTTTGGGGTTTTCGGAAATTTATTAGGGTAATAATGAAATAATTACCAGAATTGTATTAAAATAACAAAAAATGATGAAAAAGTAGAAAAAAGGAATTTGAAAAATTTGAATATTTTTTAAAATTATTTTATTATTTTTTTATTTTTAAATTTTTATTATATTATTTTTAATTATTATTTTATTATTTTTATTATCTTTATCTTTTTTATTATATCTTTGCCAAAAAATTTTTATATCTGTAATAATAAAAAAATAATAATAATAAGTTAAGATAATAATAAAAAGTAGGGGTTTATATATTGTATTATTTTATTTTGTTATTATTATCATTATTAATTTGTACGGTGTATGATTGCAAAAAATAATTATTTATAACAGTAATAATTACCACAGTAATAACGATACTAATTAAGATAAGCTATAAATAATTATTATAAAATCGTTATTTATTGTTATTTTATTGTATTTACTATATTATTGTTCTGGTTATTAGTATTATTGCAAAAATAGATTACTATAACTTCCAATAATTGCAATAATAATGATAACAATTGCAATAATGGATGATATAATTGCAATAATGATGATACATGATGATGATAATGATGATATGATGATACTGATGAATGATAACGTAATAATGATGAATCATGATTAATGATGCTGATAATAACAGGAATTGTGTCCATATATAATATAAAAAAGGTATAAGAAAAGCATTCCCAAAAAGTCGAAAAAGCGGACAAAATCTAGCAAAATATAGCCCTTTTGAGAGTAACTCCAAAAAAAATGACGTTTTTTCGATTTATTGCTTTGGTGATTTCGGCAATTATTAGGGGTAATAATGAAATAATACCAGAATTGTATTAATCATACAATAATGGATGATTAAAAGTGAGGAATAAAGAGAATTTTGATAAACATTTTGACTATTATAAAATTATTATTATTTATTATTATTATTATTATTATTATCATTATTATTATTTGTATTATTATTTATTATTAAACACATTATTATTTATTATTATTATAAGACCATTATTATTCCATTACTATTATCTTAATTATTAGTTCATGCCAAAAAATCTATTATATCTGTATAATAACAATAATAATTAATAAGTATAAGTATAATAATAATAATGCTAGTGGTTTAAATTGTATTAGTATTATTATTGTTATTATTAATATTATTTTATTATTTGTACTGGTAGTATAATGCAAAAATAATTATTATAACCAGTAATAATTACGTAATTAAAACGATATAATTAAGATAATGATATAAATAATTATTATAAAATCGTTATTATTGTTATTATTATTGTTATTTACTATATTATTGTTGTGGTTATTAGTATTATGGCAAAAATATATACTATAACTCCAATAATTGCAATAATAATGCTAAAACAAGTGCAATAATGCTGATAATAATTGCAATAATGAGATAATGAGATGATTAATGATGATAATGATGGATAATGATGATTGATAACGATAAAATGATGGATAATCATGGAAATGATGATGGATTAATAACAGGAATTGTGGCATAATAATATAAAAAAGGTTATAAGAAAAACATTCCCAAAAGTCGAAGAAGCGGCAAAATTCTACCGAAATATAGCCTTTTGAGAGTATATTCCAAAAAGACGTTTTCGATTTCTTGGTGATTTCGGCAATTATTAGGGTAATAATGATAAAATTACCAAGAATTGTATTAATCATAACAATAATGATGATTAAAAGTGAGAATAAAAGAGAATTTTGAAACATTTGAATATTATTAAAATTATTATTATTATATCATTATTTAAAATTAAATTTATTATTATTATTATATTATTATTATTATTATTCTTATTATTATTAATTATTATTTTTATAGATTATTATTATTAGTTACTATGATCTTAATTATTAGTATCATTGCCAAACAATCTATTATATCTGTAATAATAACAATAATAATAATAAGTATAAGCTATTAGAATAATAATGCTAGTGGTTATAATTATTGTTATTAGTTATTATTATGTTATTATTATCATTATTCCTTATTTGTACTGGTAGTATAATTGCAAAAATAATTATTATAACAGTAATAACTTATAGTAATAACGATAACAAATTAAGATAATGATATAAATAATTATTATAAAATCGGTATTATTGTATTATTATTGTTTTACTATTTATTTATGTTGTGGTTTATTAGTATTATTGCAAAAATATATACTGATAAACTCCAATAATTGCAATAATAATGATAACAATGGACAATAATGATGATAATAATTGCAATAATGATGATAATGATGATGCAATGATGATAATGATGATGATAAAGATAATAATGATGATAATCATGATAATGATTGATGATAATAACAGGAATTGTGTCCATATATAATATAAAAAAGGTATAAGAAAAAACCATTCCCAAAAAGTCGAAAAAAAGCGGCAAAAATCTAGCGAAATATAGGCCTTTTGAGAGTATACTCCAAAATGACGTTTTTTCGATTTCTTGGTGGATTTCGGCCAATTATTAGGGTAATAGGATAATAATTACCAGAATTGTATTAAAATCATAACAAGAATGATGATTAAAAGTGAGAATAAAGAGAATTTGATAACATTTGAATATTATTAAAATTATTATTATTATTATCATTATATATAGTATACTATATTATTATTATTATTATTATTATTATTATTATTATTATACTATTATTTTCTTAATTATAGCATCATTGCCCCAAAAAATCTATATATCTGTCATAATAACAATAATAATAATAAGTATTAAGTAAAATTAATAATAATGCTAGGGTTATAATATTGTTATTGTATTATTATTGTTATTTATTTATCATTATTATTCTTGGTACTGGTAGTATAATGCAAAAAAATTAATAACGTAATAATTACAGTAATAACGATACTAAAATTAAGATCAATGATATAAATAATTAGTATAAAACGTTCTTATGTTATTTATTGTTGTTATTATATTATTATTGTTGTGGTTATTAGTATGTATTCAAAAATATATACTATAACTCCAAGAATTGCAAAATAATGATAACAATTGTAATCGATGATGATAATAATTGCAATAATGATGATAATGAGATGATAATGATGATAATGATGATAATGATGCGATAACGATAATAATGATGATAAGTCATGATAATGATGATGATAATAACAGAATTGTGTCCATATATAATATAAAAAAGTATAAGAAAAAACATTCCCAAAAGTCCGAGAAAAAATCCCCCCCCCCCCGCAAAAATCTAGCGAAATATAGTTCTTTCGGAGAGTTATTACTCCCCCCCCAAAATGCCGTTTTTTTTCGATTTCTTTGGTTGATTTCTGGCAATTATTCGGGTAATAATGATAATAATTACCAGAATTGTAATAATCATAACCATAATGATGATATAAAAGTGAGAATAAAGAGAAGAATTTTGATAACATTTGATGAATATTATCATTAATATTATCATTATTATTATTCTCATTATTATTATTATTATTATTATTATTTATTTTATTATAATTATTATTAATATTATCATTATTAGTAGTATCATTGCAAAAAATCTATTATATCTGTAATATAATAACCAATAATATAATAAGTATAAGTATATAATAATAATGCTAGTGGTTAATAATATTGTTAGTAGTATTATTATTGTATTATTATCATTATTATTATTTGTACGGGTAGTATAATTGCAAAAATAATTATTATAACAGTAATAATTACAGTAAAACGATACTAATAGATAATGATATAAATAATTATTATAAATCGTTATATTGTATTTATTTTGTTATTACTATTATTATGTTGTGGTTATTAGTATTATTGCAAAAATTATATACATAACTCCAATATTGCAATAAAATGATATCAATTGCATAATGATAATAATAATTGCAATAATGTGATAATGATGATGATATGATGATAATGATGATAATGATGATATGATGATGATAACGATAATAATGATGATAATCATGATAATGATGATGATAATAACCAGGAATTGTGTCCATATATAATAAAAAAAGGTATAAGAAAAAACATTCCAAACAGTTTTTTTTTGAAAAAAAAAGCGGACAAATCTAGCGAAATATAGCCTTTTGAGAGTATACTCCAATGACGATTTTCGATTCTTGTTGATTTCGGCAATACTTAGGGTAATTAATGATAATAAATACGAGAATTATATTAATCCCAACAATACTGATGATAAAAGTGAGAATAAAGAGAATTTTGAAACATTTGAATATTATTAAAATATTATTATTATTATTATTATTATTATTATTATTATTATTATTATTATTATGTCTTAGATTAATTATATTATATTACTATTATCTTAATTATTAGTATCATTTGCCAAAAAAATCTATTATATCTGTAATAATAACAATAATATAATAAAGTATAAAGTATAATAATATAATGCTTAGTGGTTATAATATTGTTATTAGTATTATTAGTTTATTATTACATTATTATTATTTGTACTGGTAGTATAATTGCAAAAATAATTATGATAACAGTAATAATTACAGTAATACCGATACTAATTTAAGATAATGATATAAATAATTATAAAATCGGTATTATTGTTATTATTATGTTATTACGTATTAGTATTGTTGTGGTTATTAGTATTATTGCCAAAAATATATACTATAAACTCCAATAATGCAATAATAATGAACAATTGCAATAATGATGATAATAATTGCAATAATGATGATAAACGATAATAATGATGAGTAATCATGATAATGATGATGATAATAACAGGAATGTGTGTCCATATATAATATAAAAAAGGTATAAGAAAAACCATTCCCAAAGTGAAAAAATCGGCCAAAAGTTAGGAAATATAGCTTTTGAGAGTTATACTCCAAAATGACGTTTTTTTTTTTTTCGATTTTTTGGTGATTTCGGCAATTATTAGGGTCATAATGATAATTAATTAGCAGAATGTATTAATCATAACAATAATGATGATAAAAGTGAGAATAAAGAGAATTTGATAACATATGAATAATATTAAAAATATTATTATTATTATTATTATTATTATTATTATTATTATTAATTATTATTATTATTATTATTATTATTATTACTATTATCTTAGTTATTAGTATCGTGCCAAAAAATCTATTATATATGTATTAAGAACAATAATTAATAATGAGTTAAGTATAATAATAATAATGCTAGTGGTTATAATATTCTTATTAGTATTATTATTGTTATTATTATCATTATATTATTGTACAGGTAGTATAATTGCAAAAAAATTATTATAACAGTATAATTACAGTAATAACGATACTAATTAGATAAGATATAATTTAATGTTATAAAATCGTTATTATTGTTATTATTATTGTTATACTATATTTATTGTTGTGGTTATTAGTATCTATTGCAAAAAATTTATACTATAACCAATAATTGCAATAATAATGATAACAATTGCAATAATGATGATAATAATTTGCAATAATGATGATAATGATGATGATAATGATGATAATGATGATCAATGAGGATGATAACGATAATAATGATGATAATCAGATTATGAGGCATGATAAAACAGGCATTGTGTCCCATATATAATATAAAAAAGGTATAAGAAAAACATTCCCAAAAGTCGAAAAAAAGCGGCAAATCTATGCGAAAGATAGCCTTTTGAGGTTATACTCCACAATGACGTTTTTTCGATTTTCTTTGGTTGATTTCGGCAATTTAGGGTTAATAATGATATTAATTTACCAGAATCTTGTATTCATCATGTACCAATAATGATTATAAAAGTGAGAATAAAGAGAATTTTGATAACATTGAATATTATTAATAATTATATTATTTATAGTATTATTATTATTATTATTATTATTATTTATTTATATTATTCTTATTATTATTATATTTATTATTATCTTAATTATTTAGTATCATTGCCAAAAAATCTATTATATCTGTAATAATAAACAATAATAATAATAAGTATAAGTATAATAATAAATAATGACTAGTGGTTATAATATGTTATTAGTATTATTATTGTTCTTTTATCCATTAGTATTTATTGTACGGTAGATAATTGCAAAAATATTATTTATAAACAGTAATAATACAGTAATAACGATACTAATTAAGATTAATGATATAAAATAATTAATTATAAAATCGTTTATTATTGTATTATTATGGGATTACTCTATATGCTGTGGTTATTAGTATTATGGCAAAAATATATACTATAACTCCAATAATTGCCATATAATGATAACAATTTGCAATAATGATGATATAATAATTCCAACTAATGATGATAATGATGATGCTAATGATAATAATGACTGATACTGATAATGATAATAACGATTAATAATGATGATAATCATGATAATGATGAGATAATAACAGGAATTGTGTCCATATATAAGATAAAAATAGGTTATAAGAAAAACATTCCAAAAGTCGAAAAAGCGGCAAAAATCTAGCGAAATAGAGCCTTGAGAGTATTACTCCAAATGACGTTTTTCGATTTCTTTGTTGATTCGGCAATTATTAGGGTAATAATGATTTAATAATTACCAGAATTGTATTATAATAACAATAATGATGATAAAAGTGAGAAATAAAGAGAATTTTTATAACATGAAATATTATTAAAATTATTATTATTATTATTTATTATATTATTTTATGAATATTATTTTTTATTATAATATTAATTATTATTATTATTATTATTATTATTACTATTATCTTAATTTATTAGTATTCTTGCCAAAAAATCTATTAATATCTGTAATAATAACAATAATAATATTAAGTATAAGTATAATATAATAATGCTAGTGGTATAATAGTGTATTAGTAATTAATATGTTATTATTATAATTATTTATTATTTGTATGGTTAGGTATGTAATTGCAAAAATAATTATTTTATAACAGTAATAATTACAGTGAATAACGATACTAATTAAGATAATGATATAAATATTATTATAAAATTCGTTTATTATTGTTATTATTATTGGTATTACTATTAGTTATTGTTTGTTGGTTATAGTATTATTGCAAAAAATATTTACTATAACTCCAATTAATTGCAATAAGAATGATAACAATTGCATATAAATGATGGAAATAAATTGCAATAATGATGATAATGATGATGATAATGATGAAATGATGATGTAACGATAATAATGAGATAATCATGATAATGATGATGATAATAACAGGGAATTGTTGTCCATAATAATATAAAAAAAAGGTATAAGAAAAACATTCCAAAGTCAAAAAAGCGGCAAAATCTAGCGAAATATAGCCGTTTGAGAGTATACTTCCAAATGACCCGTTCTTGCGATTTCTTTGGTGATTTCGGCAAATTATTAGGGTAATAATGATAATAATTACCAGAAGTGTATTAATCATAAACAATAATGATGATAAAAGTGAGAATATAGAGAATTTTGAAACATTTGTATATTATTAAAATTATTATTTATTATGTATTATAGTATTATATTATTATTATTATTATATTATTATTATTCTTATTTATTATTATATAATTTTATATTATATTATCCTTAATTATTAGTATCATTGGCCAAAAAAAAATCTATTATATCTGTAATAATAACAATAATAATATAAGTATATGTATAATAATAATAATTGCTAGTGGTTTAATATTGTTATTAGTTTATTATTGTTATATTACATTATTATTATTTGTATGGTAGTATAATGCAAAAAATAATTATGTTAGCACAGTAATAATTACGTAATAAACGATATAATAATGGAATGATATAAATAATATTATATAGTAAAAATCGTTATTATGTTATTATTATTGTTATTTCTAGTATTATTGTTGTGGTTAATTAGATTATTGCAAAACTATATACTATAACTCCAATAATTTGCATAATAATGATAACAATTGCAATAATGATGATTAATAATTGCATAATGATGATAATGATGATGATAAGATGATAATGACTGTAATGATGATGATAACGATATAATGATGATAATTCATTGATAATGATGAGATAATAACAGGAATTGTGTCAATATATATAATATAAAAAAGGTATAAGAAAAACATTCCCAAAAAAAGGGTTTCCGAAAAAAAAAAAGCGGCAACATCTAGCGAAATATTAGACTTATTGAGAGTATACTCAAAATGGACGTTTTTTCGATTTCTTTGTGATTTCGGCCAAATTTATTAGGGTATAATGTAATAATTACCAGAATTGTAATTAAATCAATAACAATAAATGATGATAAAAAGTGAGAATAAAGAGAATTGTGGATACATTTGAATATATTATTAAAATTATTATTATTATTATTATTATATTTATTATTATATATTATTATTATTATTATTATTATTAATTATTATTAGTTTATTATTATTACTATTATCTTAATTATTCAGTACATTGCCAAAAATCTATTATAATCTGTAATAATAAACAATAATAATAATACAGTATAAAGGTATAATAATAATAATGCTCGTGGTTATAATATGGTTATTAGTATTATTATTGTTATTATTATCCATTATTATTATTGTACTGGTAGTATAATGCAAAAATAATTATTATAACAGGTACTAATTACAGTAATAACGATACTAATAGATAATGATACAAATAATTATTATTAAATCGTTCATTATTGTTATATTATGTTATTACTATTATATTGTTGTGGTTATTAGTATTATTGCAAAAAAAAATATATACTATAACTCAATAATTTCAATAATAATGATAACAATTGACAATATAATGATGATTAAATAATTGCAATGATGATGATAATGATGATGATAATGATGAAATGATGATAATGATGATGATTAACGATAATAATGAGGATAATCATGATAATGATGATGAAATAACAGGAATTTGTCCAGATATAATGTAAAAAAGTTATAAGAAAAAAACATTCCCCAAAAGTCGAAAAAGCGGGCAAAAATCTAGCGAAAATTATAGCCTTTTGAGATTATACTCAAAAATGACTTTTTTTTTTTTTATTTCTTTGGTGATTTCGGCAATTATTAGGGTTACATAAGGATAAATAATTACAGAATTGTTATTAATTCATAAAATAATTGATGATTAAAAGTGAGAATAAAAGATGAATTGTTGATAACATTTGAATTATTATTTTAAAATATTATTATTATTATATATTATTATTATTATTATATTTACTATTTTTATTACTATTATTATTCTTATTATTATTATTTACTATTATCTTAATTATTAGTATCATTGCCAAAAAATTATTATTCGTAATAATAACAATAATTAAAATAGTATAAAGTATATAATATAATGCTAGTGGTTATTAATATTGTATTAGTATATTATTGTTATTTTATCATATATTATTTGTACTGGTAGTATAATTTTCCAAAACTAAATTATTATAACATTAATAATTACAGTTAATAACGATATAATTAAGATAATGATATAAATAATTATTATAAATCGTTATTATGTTAATTATTATTGTTATTACGATATTAGTATTGCCTGGTTAGTAGTATTATTTGCCCCCCCCAAAAATATATACTATAACTCCAATAATTGCAATAATAATGGCTAACAATTGCAATAATGATGAGAATAATTGCAATACTGATGATAATGTGATTGATATAATGTAATTGATGATATATAATGATGATAACATAAAATGATATTTAATCATGATAATGATGATGATAAAACAGGGAAATTTGTGTCCATTATATAATATAAAAAAGGTATAAGAAAAACATTCCCAAAAGTCGAAAAAGCGGTAAAATCTAGCGAAATATAGACTTTGAGGAGTATGTCCAAAATGACGTTTTGCGATTTCTTTGGTGATTTCGGCAATTATTAGGGTAATAATAATGATAATAATACCAAGAATTGTCCATTCCTAATCCATAACAATAATGATGATAAAAGTGGAGGAATTAAATGAGAATTTTTGATAAAAATTGAATATTATTAAAAATTCTAGTATTATTATTATTATTATTATTATTATTTATTATTATATTAATTATTATTATTATATTACTATTATCTTATTATTAGTTCATTGCCAAAAAATCTATTATATCTGTAATACTAACCATAATAATAATAAAGTATAAGTAGATAAGATCAATGCTAGTGGTTATAATATGTTAGTGTATATTATTGGTTATTATTATCATTATTATTATCATTTATTATATTGACATGGTAGTATAATGCAAAAATAATTTTATAAAGAGAGAGTTAATAATTACAGTAATAACGATACTAATTAATGATAATGATATAACTAATTAGTATAAAATCGTGTATTATGTTATTATTATGTTATTACTATTATTATTGTTGTGGTTATTAGTATTATTGGCATAAATATTACTTATAAACTCCAATAATTGCAATAATAATGATAACAATTGCAATAATGATGATTAATTAATTGCAATATAGATGATAAGATGATGATAATTGATGATAAATGATGATGATTACGATAATAATGATGATAATCACGATAATGATGATGATAATAACAGGAATGTGTCCATATATAATATAAATAAAGGTTATAAGAAAAAAACATTCCCCAAAAGTCGAAAAAGCGGCAAAAATCCTAGCCGAAATATAGCCTTTTGAGAGTATACTCCAAATGACGTTTTTCGATTTCTTTGGTGATTTCGGCACGATTATTAGGGTATAATGATACTAAGTTACCAGAATTGTATTAATCATAACAATAATGATGATAAAAGTGAGAAATAAAGAGAATTGTGATAACATTTGATATTATTAAAAATTATTATTATTATGTATTATTATATTATTATGTAATTATTATTATTATTGTTATTATTATTATATTATTATTATTATATTATTACTATTATCTTAATTATTAGTATCATTGCCAAAACAAAAATCTATTATATCTGTATAATAACAATAATAATACATAAGTATAGATAATAAAATAATGCTAGGGTTATAATATTTGTTATTAGTATTATTATTGTTATTATTATCCATTATTTATTATCATTATTATTATTTGTACTGGTAGATAATGCAAAAATAATTATATAACAGTAATAATTACCGTAATAAACGATACTAATTAAGATAATGATAAAATATTATTATAAAAATCGTTATTATTGTATTATTATTGTTATACTATATTATTGTTGTGGTTATTAGTATTATTGCCAAAAAATATATACTATAACTCCATAATCAATAAAATGATAACAATTGCAATAATGATGATAATATTGCAATAATGATAGATAATGATGATGAAATTGATGATAATGATGATGATAACGATAATATGATGATAATCATGATAAATGATGATGATAAATAACAGGAATTGTGCCATATATAATATAAATAAAGGGTTATAAGAAAAACATTCCAAAAAGTCGAAAAAAAAGGCGGCAAAAATCTAGGAAATTAGCCTTTGAGAGTATACTCCAAAAAATGACGTTTTTTCCCGATTCTTTGGTGTGATTTCGGCAATTATTAGGGTAAAATGATAATAATTACCAGAATTGTATTAATCATAACACTAATGATGATAAAAGTGATGAATAAAGAGAATTTGATACACATTTGAATATTATTACAAATTATATTATGATTTTATTTATTATTATTATTAATTATTATTATTATTGATTATATTATTATTATTATTATTATTATTCTTATTATTACTTATTATCTTAATTCTTAGTATCATTGCCAAAAAATCTCTATATCTGTAATAATAAACAATAATAATAATAAGGATAAGTATAATAATAAATAATGCTAGTGGTTATAATATTGTTATTAGTATTATTATTGTTATATATCATTATTATTATTGTTACTGGTAGTTATAATTTGCAAAAAATTATTATGTATAACCATAATAATTACAGTAATAACGATATAATTAAGATAATGATATAAATATTTATTATAAAAACGTTATTATTGTTTATATTATTGTTATACTATCATTATTTGTTTGGTTATTAGTATTTAATGCAAATATATACTATAACTCAATAATTGCAATAATAATGATAACAATGCAATAATGATGATAATTAATGCAAATAATGATATAATGATGATGATAATGAGATAATGATGTAATGATGTGATAACGAAAATAATGATGATAATCATGATAATGATGATGGATAATAACAGGAATTGTGTCCATATATAATATAAAAAAGGTATATAAGAAAAACTTCCCAAAGTCGAATAAGCGGCAAAATCTAGCGAAATAAGCTTTTGAGAGTATACTCCAAAAATGACGTTTTTCGATTTCTTTCGGTGATTTCGGCAATTATTATGGGTTAATAAGGATAATAATTACCAGAATTGTATAATCATAACAATACTGATGATAAAAAAGTGAGAATAAAGAAGAATTGGATAACATTTGTGAATATTATTAAAAATTATTATTATGATTATTATCATTATTATTATCATTTACTATTATTATTATTAGTTTATTATTATTATTATATTATACTATTATATAATTATTAGTATTATTGCCAAAAAATCCTATTATATCTGTAATAAATAACAATAATAATAATAAGTATAAGTATAATAATAATACTGCTAGTGGTTATAATATGTTAGGAGTATTATTATTGTTATTTAGTATATATTATTATTTGTACTTGGTAGTATGAATTGCAAAAATAAATTATTATACAGTAATTATTACAGTAATTAAACGATACTAATTAAGGATAAGACATAAATAATTATTTTATAAAAACTCGTTATTATTATTATTATTATTGTAATTAATATTATTATTGTTGTTGTTATTAGTATATTGCAAAAATATAACTATAACTCCAATACTGTGCAATAATAATGATAACAATTGCAAAATAATGATGATAATTAATTGCAATAATGATGATAATGATGATTGATAATGATGATAATGATGATAATGATGATGATAACGATAATAATGTGATATCATGAAATGATGATGATAATAACAGGAATTGTGTCCATAATAATAGAAAAAGGTATAAGAAAAACATTCCCAGAAGTCGAAAAAAGCGGCAAAATCTAGCGAATATTAGCATTTTAGAGTATACTACAAAATGACGTTTTTTTTTCCCGATTTCTTTGGTGATTTCGGCAAATTATTAGGGTAATAATGATAATAATTACAGAATTGTATTAATTCCTACCAATAATGATGATAAAAGTGAAGGAATAAAAGAGATTTTGATTAACATTGAAATATTATTAAAAATTATTATTATTATTATCTATTATTATTATTATTATTATTATTATTGATTATTATATTATCATATTATTATTATTACTATTATCGTAATATTAGTACCATTGACCAAAAAATCTCTATATCTGTAATAAAATAATAATTAATAATCACAAAGTATAAGTATAATTTAATAATAATGCTAGGGTTATAATATTGTTCTTAGTATATTATGTTTGATTATTATCATATTATTATTTGTTATGGTAGTATAATTGCAAAAATATTATTATACACAGTAATAATTACAGTTAATAAACGATACTAATTAAGATAATGATATAAAATAATTATTATAAAATCGTTTTATTATTGTATTATTAGTGCTTATTCACGATTATTATTGTTGTTGGTTATTAGCTTTTGCAAAAAATATACTCTAACTCCAATAATTACAATAATAATGATAACAATTGCAATAATGATGATGATATTGCAATAATGATGATTAATGAGATTATAATGATGAGAATGATGATAATGATGATAATGATGATAAGATGATGAAACGATAATAAATGATGATAATCATGATAAGATGATGATAATAACAGGAATGTGTCCATTATCTATATAAAAAAGGTATAGAAAAATTCCCAAAAGTCGAAAAAGCGGCAAATCTAGCGAAAATATAAGCCTTATGAGAGTGTACCCAAAAATGACGTTTTTTTTTCGATTTTCTTTGGTGATTTCGGCAATATTAGGGGTTAATAATGATAATAATAAACCAGACATTGTATTAATCTATAAATAATGATGATACAAAGTGAGAATAAAGAGAATTTTGAAACATTTGAATATTTATTAAAATATTATTATATTATTATTATTATTATTCTTATATTATTATTATTATTATTATTATTATTATTATTATATTATATCATTCTTATGTGTTTATTT
>NW_023658507.1:20000-22500 GCF_015228065.2 Penaeus monodon | reverse complement strand
TTTAGTTTCCTTTTGTTCAGGATGTCCAATAGCCGGTCTTTACATTTTATTTTTCTCAGCACATTCATCATTCGTTTTCTTCTCAGTCCAGTTAATACCTAGTACCATAGTTGAAAACTATGACCTTTTTCTTGTCTATCTTCTTCAGCACCCAACACTCAGAACCATATGATGCAATTGGGAAAACTAATGAGTTCAGTAACCTCAGCTTTGTCCGTAAGGTAATGCTTTGGTCTTTCCAGATGTTATTGCGAGCAACTGTGGCATTTTTGGCAATGGCAATTCTTTTTATTTCCAGTGAATCATCATATGTATTAGTAAAAACAGCTCCAAGATAAGTGAACTCTTTCACATTTCCACAACCACTCTATTGATTGTAACATGTTCATCATGGTTCATTGCCGGTTATCTTCGAATCTTCATAGTCTTAGTTTTCTTGGCATTAAGAATACAAACCAGCCTTTTCGCTTGCTTCTCTAACTTTATCTAGTAGTTGTTGTAGTTCAATGATACTGCTGGCAATTAAAACTATATCATCGGCGTATCTTAGATTTGATATTTTGTATCCTCCAACATCTACAGTTCCTCAAAATTCTCTAGAGAACCTCTCATAATTGCATAAGAATATATATTAAAAAAGGTGCGGAGACAGAATGCAACCTTGTCATACTCCTTGGTTGACTTTGAACCATTCTGTTAACCCATAAGTGGTTCTTACAGTTGCTTGTTGTTGGTCATACATGGCTTTTATTAGTTGGATGATGTGTTTTGGAAACTTCATATCGTTCATGTTATTCGAGAGGATATCGTGATCAACAGTATCAAAAGCCCTCGAGTAATCGATTGAAAACACAGGTATAGGTTTTTCTGATGTTCTCTATTTTTCTCTATGATCAATTTTAGATTTAGAATCTGGTTTCTGGTACCTTTTCCAGGGCGAAAACCTGCTTGTTCGTCTGCAATTTCTTCTCTTAATTTTAGCTTCATTCTTTCAGCAATAATTTTCAACAAAATTTTGCTGCTGTGACTATTAATGCAATTTGTCTGTTATTGTTGCATTAGAGTGCGTCACCTTTTTTAGGTATGGGAGTAAAGTATGATTTTACCCAGTCTTCTGGCCATCTTCTTTCATTCCAAATTTTCGTACAAAGTTTGTAGAAGAAGTATTCAACACTTTCGCCAGCATTCTTGTTTAGTTCTGCTGTTATTTCATCTATTCCCGGGCTCTTGTTATTCTTTAATTCTTTTATGGCTTTTATAACTATGGTTCATCTTCGCTGTCATTGAGTCTAATTAATGTTGTTATATCTTTATTCTTTTTGTATAAGTTGGAACAATATTGATTCCATCTATCTTTGACTTCTTTTCCATCACATAAAGCAAGTCCATCTTCAATTTTGATAGTGTCCATTGTAGGTTTAAGTTTTTCGTGTAATGTTTCGTACTCCTGGTAGAGTTCTTTAGTTGTCTGATTAATAGAACAGTTTTCAATTCTCTGGCAATGTTCATTAAATATTTTTCCTTATCTCGTCGCAATAATCTTTGAATTTTTGTATTTTGTTTTTTGTAAATGACTTCTTCAGCCATTATGATACATGACTATATTACTTATATATCTTCTAAATGTAAACAGTGTTTTCTTCTTTTTTCTCCTAAGAAATTAATATAAGTTTTCGGGTTGCTGCAATTGAAAACTGAAATGAAAATTTACCATGTAATTACATGTATACAGTATATAATGAGTTACAAAACGTACTACCAGCCAGACTATACACTATGCACTTAAAACATAATACATTACGCAATATATCTGTCAGATGATTAAAAGGGTTAAAAGATCTCATTCGGTCTGGTGCAGATGAGGCTCATCAGCGCAGTAAACAGTCATTTCCATCTGCTCTTCTTATAATGAGTTGTATTTTTAAAATATACAGTTTAACTTTATGTTACTTTTCAACATCCTGTGTGGATATGGGTTCAGTGGTGTGAACTTCATAGAAAAGGATATTTAGTTCATATTTCCTACATAACTAATCTTCTTTGAAGGTCTCACTCCATGTTGATTCTGGAAGAGTTCTCTATCTAAAGATTTGTGACATGACTGCCAGATAATTATGTGTACAGGTGCTATTGTTATGTCCTCCACATCTCGGTTTCAGTGTTGTTTAATCAGTCTATTGTATCTTTACCTATGAGGCCACTCCATCCAATCTCGTTACGGGACTCTCTGCTGCAGCACCCAGTGCTTAGGCTGACGATTCCTCGTCTGCTACTGTTTCTCTCCCTGCTGCCCCCTGTCTCGTGTCTCTTTGTCCGCTGAAGATGGCTGTTTTGCAAGTTGCTACCTCTTCTGCAGTTTAGTATGGGCGACAGCTCATGGTACATATACTAGTTCTGTTCCATGTTTTCTTAACAGCACAGTATAATTCGGAAAATCAGTTGGAAACTCATACGTGCTGTATTACATGTCATGTCTGTTTTATGTCGAGAAAATACTGAT
>NW_023658507.1:0-15000 GCF_015228065.2 Penaeus monodon | reverse complement strand
AAATTTATATATCCTTCGGGAATTTTGCGAGCGCCCATTACAGATACGCAGAAGAGAGCAGGGTTATTATATTCCTGGCTCGAGTCGCTTCAGTCATATACAGCATTTGGGTATAGGATCCCCCCGTTATTGAGTTTTATTGAAGTCTGACGTGCAAAGCTAGACATGTACCTCGGCAGTTCAGATTTCTGACCCCGAGATGATTTGCTTGATAAAAAGTTGGTGAATATTTTTTTTATGTCACCATTCATTCATGGTACATTCTGTCGCATATCATTATATGTTGAATTCAATGTGGTAGTTGAAATAATCTTAAATAACTAGCATTGCTAATTTACTTCAGTTTTGTTATAGTGAACATTAATATTCGTGTTTGTGATTCATTCTTTGTGTGAGGTCACTCTCGCTTTCCCTCTCATTAACGCTAGCTGTCACTCACACACGCACACACACACCTTCACCTCACTCACACACACAGGACAAAAGACACTGACCCTTTTTCATTAATAAGGCTGGTTGCTGTCTTAGTGCCGGCGTAAAGATTTATTATGTATCTCTTTAGCCCGCAATTTTGTCCGTCGTGATGAGTGGTTCGTACATAAAGTACAAGTTACATTTATTTCTTATCTGTGTGATGACTATGGTTCAAATAGATCTTCGCGGATCGCCGATGTCATTCCCTTATCTACTCTCATATCTATCAGAGACGGTGGGTAGTTCAAGTCAGGTCTTTGCGGAACGCTACTGACGTCTCCCTCTTCTATTTTCTTCTTTATCTTTGTGAAAGTAAAACACAAAAAAAAACGAAAATAATTAAAACACCCCTCTTCTCTGTTGCCTTTCTTTTTCTCTTACTCTGGCCCTTACGTGTATGATCTGGTTCCCCGATATATATTGCGTCGGGACCGACACGGCACCGAAGGAGAACCTGCTACAGTTCCGGTCACCTTAGGATGCCGTGGGAAGGACGTCATCGAAGATCGCCATAGGCCCGCGGACCAAGATTTTCGTCAGAAAAGGTGTTAAGCCGTCCCAGTGTAGTGGACGGGCGTTGGACTCCCCGTAGATCCAGCGAACCAGCACCTTTGCCGCAGGTACCAGTCGCCCCAGGATGCTGTGCATAGGCGACGCCTGGCGGACGCCTGTAGATCCAGTAAACTCCAGGAGCTCGTAGCGCAGGTATCAGCCGCCCCGAGATGCCGCCCCTGCCCCGACGCCCGTAGATCCGGATGAAGATTATGAGACGTGTGGATGCGAGAAGGACCTGGACGAGATCTGTGAGGACGTGTGGACGAGGACGAGTTAGGCCTGGACGAGGACTATGAGGAGGTCTAGACGAATCCAAAGTCAAGGAGGACCTGTGCGACACTTTCGAGGACGTGTGGACATCAAGGACGGACAGACTACACCAAGGACCAGGAGGATGAGAACGACAGGGACGAGCAGCCACGAAGATGCACCAGGACGACGCACGAGAACGAGACGACCAGCCATGTTAGGTTATCCTTGAAGGCGCCTCGAGGGCGAGGCGCAAGTAGGTGGCCGAGCAATATAGGATGTGGATAATTCTACAGGATGTGGATAATTCTATTTCAGGTACCAGTGGACCATGTGGCTGTTTTCCACGTGGAGCAATCAGTGTAGCAGACGGAGCCAGTGACCTCACCTCGCTCCCCCCCCATGCTTCCTGCAGCTGCTGCTACCGCTCCTCCAGCTGGAACGGTCACTACTTATACCGAGAATGACCTAGGCCTCGGAGAGTTCGTGCTAAGCTACCACCGCGCTAAGGTCAGCCCTCGTCTCCCTCCGGGTGGGCTGACCGTGACCTCCGCGCGGCCCGATTACCCGTATAACTAAACATGTCGTGTTCTTATACTGTGTGTGCCAACTCTCAGAAATAAAGAGTCAAGCTGTTAACAAGTATAACTACCCTCTGTTCACCATTGTACTAAGGATGATAGCCTTTTACATATGTATACATACACACATACACACATGCACAAAACACACACACACACACACACACACATGCATACATATATATTATATATGATATATTATATATATATATATATATACATATATATATATTATATATATATATATATATATATATATATATATATATATATGTATTAGATATATATATATTATATATGTATATTATATATATATATATATATATATATATATATATAATATATATATATTATATATATATATACACGAGGGACTTCAAAAAGTTTGTGAAAAAAGTCCATAACTAAAAATCATTTGAAAGGCTTTTGCCTTCAATGCACCTGAACATTCTTGTACCAACACATTATAACATGTTCAAACATGAACCCTTAATAATAAATAACGCATTAATAACACATTGCTGCCAGGTGAAAGTCAAGCACCTTTCAAGCAACATGGAATCCACTCAAATCGAAGCCAGGACACAAACTAATTCACAGTGAAACTAGGTTGGAGAATAGGCAAATCACTGCTGCTCTGGAACAAGTTTATGGTGACAATGCCCTAAAGAAATCAATAACCTACAAATGGGTAAGTCGATTCAGAAGTAGAAGAAATGAAATTGAAGATGAGCCTGCAGTGGCAGGCCATCAATTTTAGTTTGTGAGGAAAACATTGATGCTTTTGCGACATGATTGAAAAAAGATAGATGAATAACCACTGAATCAGTAGCAGACACACTCAACATCTCTGTGGGTTCTGCATACACAATTCTGGTGGAGAGTTTGGGGCTAAGCATCTTTCCACTTGATGGGTCACTAAGCCATTGCGTCCAGATCAACAGCAAACAAGGGTAGATCTTTCAATGGAAGTCTTGAACAAGTGGGATGAGGACTTTTGAAGCTTTTCTGCAGAGAGTTGTGACAAAGGATGAAACATGGCTCAACCAGTATGATCCGAGGACAAAATTCAGACACAGCAGTGGCTGCCCAGGGATGGAAGTGTTCAGTCAAAGCAAAATCTATGTTCAAGGGGGAAGGTCATGGCCACTGTCTTCTGGGATGCGAAGGGATTTTGCTGGTTGACTTCCTCGAGAACAAGAAAACAATTAAATGTGCTTATTATAAATGGATTTTGAAAACTGTCCAAAAAAAAAAAAAAATTGCAGCAACGCATTCTCTTCCACCAAGACATGCACCTGCTCATGGGGCTTGGCAGACAAGAGCTGTGATACGTGAATTTTTATAGGAATCATCCGACATCACACCTTGCAGCCCCAATTTAGCCCTCAGACTTCTTTTTGTGTCCAAATTAAAAGATAATTTAAAGGTACTAATTTTCCATCGGTCGAAGATGCAAAAAGAGCTGCTCTGACATGGTTCGGATCACATGACCCTCATTTTTTTTAAAATGGACTCAAAGGCTGTTATCAACGTTTTTCAAGGCTTTTGACCTTAAAGGGTTTAAAATTAAAATATCTTAAATTTTATATAAAAATTTTAATATTATATATTATATAATCTTATATATATATATATATAAAAATTTTTATATATATATATAAATAAGATTTATTAATAGATCTTTATTTATATAATATAAAAAATATATATATTATTTATATCTACCCATAAATTATATTTATAAAATATATATTTATATTTGTTATTATAAAATCCCTTTTATATATTTATATAATTTTATATAATATTTTATATCCACCCCCCCCACACCCACCCCCCCCCACCCCAACACACCACACCACACCCACCCCACAAAAACAAAACACAAACACACACCACCCCAAAATTGTATAATGTATGTATTATATATATATATTAAAATATATATAAAATTTAAAATTTTTATATATATTATATAATTTATATATGTAATATATACCACACACACCAAAAATATTTTATTTATATATTATATATTATATAATTTAAAATAAAATTATATATATATATATATATATATATATATTTTATAAATATAATTAATATATTTTAAAAATATTAATTTTATAAATTTTTTAAAATTATATATAATTTAAAAATTTTAATATTATATATATACATATATATTTAATTTTTATTTTTAAATTTTATATATATATTATATTCTAATATTTGTGTGTGTGTGGTATATTTTTTTCCCCCCCTACTTTATATACTATATATTATATTATAATTATATATATAATAATTTTCTAACATATATACATATTTTGTGTGTGTGTTGTGTGTGTGTGTGTGTGTGGTGTGTGTGTGTGTGGTGTGTTGTGGTTTTGGGTGTGGTGTGTGTTGTGTGTATATATTTATATATATTTATATATAATTATTATATAATTATAAAATTTTTATATATTTTTCATACTTATTATAAAATATATATTATATTTATATATATTTTTTATTATATTTAATTATATTTTATATTAAATTTATATTAAAACTCTTATATATTATAATCTTATATATATATATTATATAATTTTTATATATTATTTATATAAGTATTTATTATATTATTATTTTATTATATATAAAATATATAAAAATTTTTTCAACTTATCTCCATTAAGGCAATCCCTCGCAACGTTGTACGCCTTTGATCCATCTTAAAATGAGGGTCATGTGATCTAACCATTCAACAGCTCTTTTTGCATCTTCGCCGATGGAAATTGTCCTTTAATTATTTTTTTAATTTTGGGCAAAAAAAGAAGTCTGATGGCAAAAATTTGGGGCTGCAAGGGGGATGTCGGATTTTCCTAAAAAAATTCACGTATCCGCTCTTGTCTCCAACCCCCATGAGCGGGTGCATTGTTTTTGGGAAAGAAAAGCTTGTGAATTTTTTTTTTTTTTTGGACATTTTCTCAAATCATTTTTAAAAGCACTTTTTAATTTTTTTTCTTTTCTCGAAAAGTAAACCAAAAAATCCCTTCGCCCCCGAGACAGTGGCCATGACCTTCCCCCTGAACTTCAGATTTTGCTTTGACTGATACATTTTCCATCCCTGGGCAGCCACTGCTGTGTCTGAATTTTGTCCTCGGGATCATACTGGTTGAGCCTGTTTCATCCTTGTCACAACTCTCTGCAGAAAGCTTCAAAAGTCCTCATCCCACTTGTTCAAGACTTCCATTGAAAGATCTACCCTTTGGGTTTGCTGTTGATCTGGACGCAAGGGCTTAGTGACCCATCAAGTGGAAAGATTGCTTACCCAAACTCTCCACCAAATTGTGTATGCAGAACCCACAGAGATGTTGATTTGTGTCTGCTACTGATTCGTGGTTATTCATCTATCTTTTTCATCATGTCGCAAAAAGCATAAATGTTTTCCTCACAAACTAAAATTGATGGCCTGCCACTGCGGGGCTCATCTTCAATTTCATTTCTTCTACTTCTGAATTGACTTATCCATTTGTAGGTTGTTGATTCTTTAGGGCATTGTCACCATAAACTTGTTCCAAGCAGCAGTGATTTGCCTATTCTCCCAACTAGTTTCACTGTGAATTTAGTTTTTTGTCCTGGCTTCGATTTGAGTGGATTCCATGTTGCTTGAAAGGTGCTTGACTTTCACCTGGCAGCAATGGGTTTTTTTTAATGCGTTATTTATTATTAAGGGTTCATGTTTGAACATATTATAATGTGTTGGTACAAGAATGTTCAGGTTCATTGAAAGGCAAAGCCTTTCAATGATTTTTAGTTATGGACTTTTTTCACAAACTTTTTGAAGTCCCCTCGTGTATATATATTATATATATATATATATATATTATATATATATATATATATATATATATATAATAATTACATATATAATATATATATATCTAATACATATATATATATATATATATATATATATATATATATTATTAATATATATAATATATATTTAAATAAAATATATATTATATTCTAATATATATATGAAATAAAAATTATATATTATATATATATATTAGTATATATATTATATGTATGCATGTGGGGTGTGTGTGTGTGTGTGTTTGTGCATGTGTGTATGTGTGTATTTACATTGTAAAGGCTATCATCCTTATAAAATGGTGAACAGAGGTAGTTATCCCTTGTTAACAGCTTGACTCTTTATTTTGAGAGTTGGCACACACAGTATAAGAACACGACATGTTTAGTTATACGGGTAATCGGGCCGCCGGAGGTCACGGCCCACCCACCCGGAGGGAGACGAGGGCTGACCTTAGCGCGGTGGTAGCTTGGCACGGACTCTCCCGGGGCCTAGGTCATTCTCGGTATAAGTAGTGACCGTTCCAGCTGGAGGAGCGGTAGCAGCACTGCAGGACATGGGGGGGAGCGAGGTGAGGTCACTGGCTCCGTCTGCTACACTGATTGCTCACGGGGAAAACGCACATGGTCCACGGGTACCTGAAATAGAATTTCCACATCCTGTAGAATTATCCACATCCTTATTGCTCGGCCACCTACTTGCGCCTCGCCCTCGAGGCGCCTTCAAGGATACCTAACATGGCTGGTCGTCTCGTTCTCGTGCGTCGTCCTGGTGCATCTTCGTGGCTGCTCGTCCCTGTCGTTCTCATCCTCCGGGTCCTTGGTGTAGTCTTCCGTCCTTAAATGTCCACACGTCCTCGAAAGTGTCGCACAGGTCCTCCTTGACTTTGGATTCGTCTAGCCCTCCTCATAGTCCTCGTCCAGGCCTAACTCGTCCTCGTCCACACGTCCTCACAGATCTCGTCCAGGTCCTTCTCGCATCCACACGTCCTCATAATCTTCATCCGATCTACGGGCGTGGGGGCAGGGGCGGAAATCTCGGGGCGGCTGATACCTGCCTACGAGCTCCGGGAGTTTACTGGATCTACAGCGTCCGCCAGGCTCCCCTATGCACACATCCTGGGGCGACTGGTACCTGCGGCAAAGGTGCTGGTTCGCTGGTCTACGGGGAGTCCAACGCCCGTCCACTACACTGGGCGGCTTAACCCCTTTTTTCTGACAAAAATCTTGTCCGCGGGCCTAGGGCGATCTTCGATGACGTCCTTCCCCGGCATCCTAAGGTGACGAACTGTAGCAGGTTCTCCTTCGGTGCCGTGTCGGTCCGACTGCAATTATTTTCGGGGAACCAGATCATACACTAAGGGCCAGAGTAAGAGAAAAAAAAGGAAACAGAGAAGAGGGGTTTTTTTAATTATTTTCGTTTTTTTTTGTTTTTACTTTCAAAAAGATAAGAAAAAATAGAAGGGAGACTTTCAGTAGCGTTCCGCAAAGACCTGACTTGACTACCCACCGTCTCTGATAGATATGAGAGTAGATAAGGGAATGACATCGGCGTCCGCGAAGATCTATTTGAACCATGTCTCACACGATAAGAAAAAAATTGTAATTTTGTACTTTATGTACGAACCACTCATCACGACGGACAAAATTGCGGCAAAAGAGATCATAATAAATCTTTACGCCGGCACTAAAGACAGCAACCAGCCTTTTTAAATGAAAAGGGTCAGTGTCTTTTGTCTGGTGTGTGTGAGTGAGGTGAAGGTGTGTGTGTGCGTGTGTGAGTGACAGCTAGCTTTAAATGAAGGAAAGTGAGAGTGACCTCACACAAAGAATGAATCACAAACACGAATATTAATGTTCACTATAACAAACTGAAGTAAATTAGCAAATGCTAGTTATTTAAGATTATTTCAACTACCACATTAAATTAAACATAAAATGATATGCGACAGAATGTACCATGATGAATGTGACTAAAAAAATATTCCCAACTTTTTATAAAGAAAATCATCTCGGGTCAGAAATCTGAACTGCCGAGGTACATGTCTAGCTTTGCACGTCAGACTTCAATAAAACTCAATAACGGGGGGATCCTATCCCCAAATGCGTATATGACCTGAGCGACTCGAGCCAGGAATAAAATAACCCTGCTCTCTTCTGCGTATCTGTAATGGGCCTCGCAAATTCCCCGAAGGATATATAATTTTCACAAATCACACAAACCTTGGGTGTACCCAAACATGCAAGCGACTTGAGGAGGGAGAGAAAGGTGTGATTAAAAAGTGAATAATGATTCTAGCTTAAACCCTAGTCCTATATTAATTAATGGACATAACCGCGGTCACACCAACTCAAAAAGGGGCCGAACGAATAACTTCGGTTTATTGTACCTACTTTCGAACGACGGAGCGCAGATCTATTAGGCGTTTTTCCAACCCCCGGGGGAATATCGGGCAATTCTGTGCACTATGATATGGGGGAAGATCCTACCTATATCAAATAATACAATGTAATAAAATTGCATTACATGATTCGTTCTAGCACCGATAGAACGTGTCCCCCAAAAAGCAATGTATCATTGCAATGTTTTATTCCCAAATTACAGGGAACCAAGCGGGGCATGTGCCCTACCCACGCCGCCACCGACCGGAAAAGAGAAGTGAGGTCAGGTCCAAAACAGGAAAACAATCTTTCTCTTCCAAAGTGACCGCTGCGAAAAGGGGCGGTCAGGTCGGGGGGGAGGGGTTTGGAAAGAGATAAATGAAATGTATTCGTGATAAGATAAAATCACAACCGCGTTAAAATTTGTTGCAGATAAACAATATAAATCTCTAAAAAGAGAGAAAATAATTAATTACTTAACTAACAATGATATTCATGTTTTTGATCACATACTCGATCGCACGGAAATGCGATCTGAGATGAAGGAATATGTGCAGAACGTGCCATTTGCTGTCATTAGCACCTTTTTAACCCCCAACAAAAACACGGCTTAACACATGGGAGAAGAAGGAAAGAAATAGAAAAGGGGCCAAAGGTGTACTTACTTTTTTTTTTTTTTTCGACATGTCTTCTAGCGGTCAAGCGGATTTTTTCTTCGGGGGGGGTGTGACCGTGTTGCATGCCAAAGGATGCAAAAGCCCTCACTGCCACCGATATAAAGGCTATGGTACTCTAGTAAAAGTGGCTGACAGGGACACAAAAAACACGTAAAGGGGGGAACACACGCTACGATTACGCTACGACTTGTCTAAAAGGGGTTTAAAAGCGCCGCGGTGGTCGGGGCAGCCCGCCCGGAGGGGGAGGGCGAGCTGACCTTACGCGTTTGGGCGCTGGTCCCCGAACTCTCCCAGGCCTAGGTCATTCTCGGTATAAGTAGTGACCGTTCCAGCTGGAGGAGCGATAGCAGCAGATGCAGGAAGCATGGGGGGGGCGAGGTGAGGTCCCCTGCTCCGTCTGCTACCTGATCGCTCCACTGTACAATATATAATATATATATATATATATATATAAAATATATATATAAATTTTATAAATATACATAAAATGTGTGGGGTGTGTGTTGTGTGTACTATATATATCTTATTTTTTTATACACATACATACATATATATGGGGGCCGCGGTAGCCCAATGGTTAGAGCGTCGGACTCAAGACTGTCACGATGGCAAATCTGATTCGAGGTTCGAGTCACCGTCGGCGCGTTGTTCCCTTGGGCAAGGAACTTCACCTCGATTGCCTGCCTAGCCGCTTGGTGGATAACCAGCCCAAGTCAGTGCCGGGTAATAGAGATGGTTTACTCGATAAAAAAAAAAAAACACCGGGCGGAAGGCAAAGGCCAAACCAAACCCCTCTAAATTGCCAAGAAAAACATGGAACCCTGATCGTCAAGGCCGCGGTGGCCGAATGGTTAGAGCGTCGACTCAACACTGTCACGACGGCAATCTGAGTTCGGGGTTCGTGTCACCGGCCAGTGCGTTGTTCCCTTGGGCAAGGAACTTCACCTGGATTGCCCTCCTAGCCACTGGGTGGGCAAGCCACCCAAATCGTGCTGATCCCCGCCCGATAAATAGAGAGAATGATTACCTAAAAGGTACCCCGCACTCTCCGGGGAAAAGGAACTGGGACCCTACCACTACTCACTCCAAGAGCATCACAACATGAAACTAAAATTAAGTATCATGCTGTGACCACGCGGCTCAACATGAACCTACCATTAAAAGAAGGATATATATATATATATATATATATAAAATATATTATATATATATATATATAGAGAGAGAGAGAGAGAGAGAGAGAGAGAGAGAGAGAGAGAGAGAGAGAGAGAGGAGAGAGAGAGGAGAGAAGTAGAGAGAGAGAGAGGGGAAAAGAGAGAAGAAAAGAGAGAAGAGAGAGAGTTGTGTGAGTGTGTTGTGTTGTTTGTGTGTAACATATATTATTATTATATATATATATATATTATATATATATTATAATATAATAAAATATTATATTATATATATATATATCTATATTTTGTGTGGGTGTGTGTGTGGGGTGTGTGTGTGGTGTGTTTGTGTGTGGGGTGTCCTTGTGTGTTTGTGTGTAATACTATATATTATTATATATATATATATATATTAATATATATCTATATTATATATATCACAACACCACGTACGTGTGTGTGCGTATGTGTGTGTGTGTGTGTGTTTTTGTGTGTGTGTGTGTGTGTGTGTGTGTTGTGTGTGTGTGTGTGTTGTGGTGTTGTGCGCGCAAAAACACACACACACACTCACACACACACTCCCACCCCCCACCCACACACACACACACACACACACCACACACCACACACAAAACACAACACACCACACACACTATAATATATATATATATATATATTATATATATATATATATATATAGTTTTTTTTTTTTTTTTTATATACACACACGTACGTGTGTGTGTGTGTGTGTGTGTGTGTGTGTGTGTGGTGTGTGTGTGTGTGTGGTGTTGTGTGTGTGTGTGTGTGTGTGTGTGAGTGTGTGTTTGTGTTTGTGCAGTGTGTGTTTGTGCAGTGTGTGTGTGGGGTGTTGTGTTTTGTTTGTGTTTATTTGTTTGTTTTGTGTTGTGTTGGGGTGTGTGTGGTGTGTGGTGTGTGTGTGTGTGTGTGGTTGTGGGGTGTCGTTTGCGTTGCGTGTGCGTGTGTGTCCCGTGTGGGGTGGTGTGTGTGTGTGTGTGTGTGTGTGTGTGCTGTGCATATATATATCTTAATTTTTTAAAATACAAATACATATTTTATATATATCTATATATATATATATATATATATAATATAAAGAGAGAAGAGTGAGAGAGAGAGAGAGAGAGAGGCAGGAAAATATTTAGATTGACAGATACAAACATATATTTTATATGTGTGCGTATGTGTTTTTTGATTGTATATGCGCCCATGTGCATTGTTTTATATATCGTGGTTATTTTTCCACCATTTTCCATACGAAATTTGTAACCTTTTCCCTTCGTTAAATTTTTTTATTCTGACATTTTCTAGTTTCTTCCCATGCGTTTTCTCATCCCTTTCTGAAAACAACAGATGTTGGCGATGCTGCTTTTCCTCCCAGGGTGAGCCAGAAATTTTTTGAGGACAATTGGGTGTGGCTGCAACGTGGCTGCCTTCAGGATGATGGCGCCTTCAGAGGGATGGACCTCGTCTACGTCACTTACCATGTAGATGTCGGCGAACGCCGTTCTTCGTTGCCCTGGACCATCGCCGGAGGGCCATCGTTATTAGCATCCGAGGCCACTTTGTCTATGAAAGTACGGAATGTTTTTCTTTGGGGGGATTGAGAGGGAACCATGTACAGAAACCGTTCGCAGAAATGCCGACAAGGTCAAAAGTACTTTTTTCTCTATCGGATGTGATCACGGACCTGAAAGCCGAAGTGAGCCTCTGCCTATGGACACTATCAAGGATGATTGGCTGGGACACAAGGGAGGCGGAGCGCAGTTCCTCGCTTTCGTTTTCTAAAGACAGTGGTCTTTTTTTTCTTCTTTTTCTTCTTTCTTTATTGTAATCTTTAGACATTATTAAACTGATGAATCAACACTCATGATTCCCTTCAGTATGTTGTAAATTTTTTCAAACTCCAAATAAAGTTTTTTCCACCTGTTCTTAATAATAATAATGAAGTTTCAAATGCTCAATAACATCCGTCCCTCCCAAGGGCATGGTGTCTGCTGCAGATTTAATCCGGCGCAGTTGAGGGAGGATGAAATCAAAACCGCGCCTTCCGCTTCGACACAACTAGGGGACGCAGCTGTATGACTTAGTTTTGGTGGGAACTCCCTAGCGCTGGAACGGCAGCCATCCTGGCCATCCTTCTCAAGCAAAAACATCCGAACCTTAGCTGCTTTGCTTATTCGCCACCAGGGGGACTCTTGAGGTAACCCTTTAAATTCCCCCCCGCCGGCCTCCCTCCGTCTGCCCTTTATTTCTCCCTTCCTTCCTTCAGCTCTTTCTTCTATTTTTTTCCCCACTTTGCTACCGGTTTCTTTTCACTCTGGATTTATTCTCACGACATATTCAGACTGTTGATATTCTATTGATATCATTGAAGATAATAAATAATAAAAATATAAAAATAATAAAAAATAATAATAATCTAATAAATAAAAAATAACTGCAAAACTATAACAATAAAATAATCTAATGATAATTTTATGGGTAATGATAACAACAATACTAACACTGATTATCATAGTATGATACTATTAATAGAATATGTTATAATAAAAATAATAACAATAATAATAATGAATATGATAATAAAATTAATGATAATATAACAGTAATAGTAATACTAATGATAGTAGTAATAAGATAATAAAAATAATGATGATAATTATAATAATGTAATGAAAAATTATTATAAAAATAGTTATAATATATGATAATATGACAATGATAATGATAATAATAATAACAATAATGACAATAATAATGATAATAACGATAAAAAATAATGACAATGATAAAAATGATAATAATATTGACATGCTTTCATTAAAATAGTAGAGTCCTCATCCTCTCTATCTATCTATTTATCTGTCTTTTCTATCTATCAGTCTTTTTATTTCTTTTGGTAGCCTGTCCCCACTCTCTCTTATCCCTCTCCTCTTCTCTCTCTCTTCCTCTCTGCCTCCTCTCCTTTTCATTCCCTATGTTCATTACACTCCATGCATTATTTTATTTTTTACAGTTAGTAATAGAAAATGAAATTTTAAAAATATATTACCGTGGTTCTGTACTGCAGATCAGTATTTTCTCGACATAAACAGACATGACATGTAATACAGCACGTATGAGTTTCCAAATGATTTCCGAATTATACTGTGCTGTTAAAAAAACATGGAACAGACTAGTATATGTACCATGAGCTTTCGCCCTACTAAACTGCAGAAGAGGTAGCAACTTGCAAAACCGCCATCTTCAGCGGACAAAGAGACACGCCCGGGGGCAGCGGAGAGAAACAGTAGCAGACGAGGAATCGTCAGCCTAAGCACTGGGTGCTGCAGCAGAGAGTCCCGTAACGAGATTGGATGGAGTGGCCTCATAGGTAAAGATACAATAGACTGATTAAACAACACTGAAACCGAGATGTGGAGGACATAACAATAGCACCTTACACAAAATTTTATCTGGCAGTCATGTCACAAATCTTAGATGAGAACTTCTTCCAGAATCACATGGAGTGAGACCTTCAAAGAAGATTAGTTATGTAGGAAATATGAACTAAATATCCTTTTCTATGAAGTTCCACCACTGACCCATATCCACACAGGATGTTTGAAAAGTAACATAAAGTTAAACTGTATATTTTAAAAATACAACTCTTTATAAGAAGAGCAGATGGAAATGACTGTTTACTGCGCTGATGAGCCTCATCTGCACCAACCGAATGAGATCTTTTAACCCTTTTAATCATCTGACAGATATATTGCGTATGTATTATGTTTTAAAGTGAATAGTGTATAGTCTGGCTGGTAGTACGTTTTGTAACTCATTATTTTACTGTATACATGTAATTACATTGGTAAATTTTCATTTCAGTTTTCAATTGCAGCAACCCGAAAACTTAATTAAATTTCTTAGGAGAAAAAGAAAAAAACACTGTTTTACATTTAGAAGATATATAAGTAATATAGTCATGTATCAAAATGGCTGAAGAATCATTTACAAAAAACAAAATACAAAATTCAAAGATTATTGCGACGAGATAAGGAAAAATATTTAAAAGAACATTGCCAGAGAATTGAAACTGTTCTATTAAACAGACAACTAAAGACTCTACCAAGGAGTACGAAACATTACACGAAAAATTAAAAACCTACAATGGACAACTATCAAAATTGAAGATGGGACTTGCTTTATGTGATTGGAAAAGAATTCAAAGATAGATGGAATCAATATTGTTCCAACTTATACAAAAGAATAAAGATATAACAACATTAATTAGACTCAATGACAGCGAAGATGACCATATTATAAAGCCATAAAAAATTAAAGAATAACAAGACCCGGGATAGATGAATAAAAAGCAGAACTAAACAAGAATGCTGGGGAAAGTGTTGAATACTTCTTCTACAAACTTTGTACGAAAATTTGGAAAGAAAGAAGTATGGCCAGGAAGACTGGGTAAAATCATACTTTACTCCCATACCTAAAAAAGGTACGCACTCTAATGCAACAATAACAGGACAATTTTCATTAATAAGTCCACAGCGCAAAATTTTGTTGAAAATTATTGCTGAAAAAATAAGCTAAAATTAAGAGAAGAAATTGCAGACGAACAAGCAGGTTTTCGCCCTGGAAAAGGTACCAAAACCAGATTCTAAATCTAAAATTGATCATAGAGAAAAATAGAGAACATCAAAAAACCTATACCTGTGTTTCATCGATTACTCGAGGGCTTTTGATACTGTTGATCACGATATCCTCTCGAATAACATGAACGATATGAGTTTCCAAAACACATCATCCAACTAATAAAAGCCATGTATGACCAAAAACAAGCAACTGTATAACCCCTTATGGTTAACAGAATGGTTCAAAGTCAACCAAGGATATGACAAGGTTGCATTCTGTCTCCGCACCTTTTTTAAAATTTTATTCTTTGCATTATAAAGGGGCTCTAAAATTTTTTTGGGAAATGTAATGTTGGAGGATACAAAATATCAAATCTAAGATACCCCGGGGGGCCGATTTAAAAAAAATATTTTT
>NW_023658506.1:0-23871 GCF_015228065.2 Penaeus monodon | reverse complement strand
GTTGTATTTTATATATATATATATATATATATGATATATTCAGCTATTATATATATAATAAATAATATATATATTATTATTATATATTATATATAATTTATATATGTTTCATCTTTTGGGCACCTTTACAAATAACACTGCAAAAATTTCTGATTCTCATCTTTTCTATTAAACTATAATCATATACCACTAAAAAATTCCAGTTTTTGCAATCCCTTTATCCTCAAAAAACCCCACACTAGGGTAAGTTCGATGTGTAATCGTTATTTTTATAAATAACAACAAAACCACCCCCCCACCCAAAAAACTGGTTTAACGAAGAAAAACTCAAAAGATTTTTTAGCATTATGCCCACCACCTTTTTTTCTAGGACTTTTAATAATGTGAGATTTTCTTTGCTCTGGGGCTATTAATATTATATCTTTGGGTTGGTTTCGTGTCTAGATGCTTGTGTACGTGAAGCATCAGGCAAAAAAAAAAACTATAAAGACCGAGCATAATTCAACCCCTTTGACGGTCCCTAGGGGTTTCCTTTGTACAACTGATCTCTTTTAGTTTTCTTTTAAAAGTCATTATGGAGGACAAAAAAACCCTTCTTAAATGCTCTTAAAAAACTAATTTAATGCTTAATGATATAAATAAAAAAACAGTGGTTAAAGGACTTTTTGAGAATTAATACTTTAGTTAAATAAGAGTAAAAATTTGTGTAATTATTAAGTTTTATTGAATAAATTTACCAGTATATAAAGCCAAAAAGGATCACGTCCACTCCTCAAAAAAATAAACGTCAGACACACAACTTAACTGTTTCCGGTTTGGGGGGGCGTTGGCCGCTTCCCCACGTACATGGGTAATGACACATGGATTTTGGGTCCAGAATGAGTATTTTCGCGCCTTTTTTGGCGTATTGATTTGTTCTGATGTCATGAACTACACATTTTTCATATTTACAAACTGAAAACTTTCCCTTTCGGAAAATATATTTTTTACATTTTAAGAAAATAATAAAAAATAGTCCCTAGTTTTAAAAAAAAACGAACAAAAAAATAAAAGTAAAAGATGATTTAAAATACTCGGAAAAATTAGAAAAAATAAGAAAATTAATAAAAACTATGAATTTAAAATAAATAGAATTTTAGTAAAAAAGACTTTTGGGTCTTAAAAACAAGCAACTTTGAAAATTTATAAAAACGAAAAAAAAGAAAAACGGCGGGAAAAAACAGAAACTTCACGAAACTACAAAAACAATAGAACAAATAAAAAGCCAAACAAAAAGGGTAACCCCCCCCGAAAAGAACAACAGGAGCGAGCAAGCGAATCCGGCCGGGGCCCGAAAGACTGGAAACGAGGCGAGGGGACACTTTGGAACCCCGGGGGTGGGGGAGGATTGGGTGTCACCTTACATTACCCCCAAACAACGGGGTAGAAAGGGTTTCCCCCATTTTGATCCCTTATATCCCAATCTTTTCTCTTTTCCCCATGAAAAAATGGTTTAAAACTACGCCCCCCCTGATTGAGACCTATTTGCTATCAACGAGAGAGGATGACACTCTTCGCAAAAATTTTATATATGCTTTTTTAAGTCTAAACCCCAATTTTTAAATTTTCCCTGTGAAATGAAACCAAAAATAACTAGCCCCTTGTTACCATTATAAACGTTTCCATATTTTTTACTGTAGCCCAAACCTTCTGGCCTGGGCCCTTTCATTTTCTCAGCAATTCCCATACACTTATAAAATCAATAGCATAAAAAATCATCAAGACCCATAATCTATGTACCGATTGTCCCTTCCCTTTGGGAACTTATTTTTAAAAGTAAAAAAAAAAAATAGTAATGGGTAACATAGTACTTATTGAAAAAATAACAAGCCCTTTCTAGAAAAAAATATATAAAATCACCCTATTATATCAATTTGTTAAAAGGAATTATACACTGCAAAACTCCACTTATGGGGAAATTAAAATAAGAAGCCTGCTACAAAAATTACTCTCAAAAAAAATACATATGTATAATGTATAAAATATATATGAAATAATAATATAATATTAATATATTATATATATAATATATATATAAATAAAAATATATACATATATATATAATTATATATATATATATATATATAATATAATATTTTAAAATGATATAATATATCATATCTCTCTCTTTCCTCTCTATCTATCATCTTCTATCTACTATCTATCTATCTTTTATCTATCTATCTATTATCTATATTATGTTTTATTATATTTATATAATATATTAATATTTTATATATATAATATATTATATAAAATATATAATATATTTTAAAATATAAAATTTATTGTATCTACGTGATAGTACAAAGTATATAAATATTTACATGAAAAAAAAAAAATATAAATATAATATAAATATATCTATATATATATATATATATATATATTAAAATAATATAAAAATGTAAATTTGTGTGTTGTGGTGTGGTGTGTGTGTGTGTTTGTGTGGTGTTTTGTGTGTTGTGTGGTGTGTGTGTTTTGTGTGTGTGTGTGTGGTGCTTTGGGTGGGTTTTGTTGTATCCGTGTGTTAATAGTGTATATATATATAAATTATAATATTTAATTATTTTTAATTTATATTATATATATAAATATATTATATATAATTAAAATATATATATATATATATACATATCATATATTAAAACACATATATATACATATACATAAACAAAATTTATACAATGTATATATAATATATATATATATATATATAATATATATTATATAATATATATATATAATATTTCATAAACATATATATACAATGTATATATATAATATTATATTAATATATATATATGATATATGATATATTTTTATAATATATAAGGGTTGTGTGTGTGGTGGGGTGTGTGTGTGTGTTGGTGTGTGTGTGTGTGGTGTCCGCCGCGCGCGCGCGCCGTGGTGTGTGTGGTGTGTGTGTGGTGTTGTTGTGTGTGTTGTAATTATACATAACTTCAATAATACATAAATATTATAAAATTATACATATATATTTGTATATGTGTAAAAATTTAATATATATATTATATATATATATATTTATATATATATATATATATATATATATATTATTATTTTCCGGGTAAGACAAAAAACGCCCCTGGGGTTTCCTTGAAAGGGATAGCACCTTTACCCCCCTATAAAGGGTTGGGTGAAATGTCGGCACAGGGCAGGGGATTTTGGGTGAAAACACCTTTTCTATGATTACTGTTTCACCAAAAAAATTGTCTGGCGTTTTTTACAGTGTAACTGTTTTGAAAGGGGCAGAAATAGTTTCCTGCAGGGAACTACAGTTGAAAAGGGAGCCGGGGGGGATCCACTCAACTTAATTTTTTCCCCGGGCAAACCTCTACACCAATGATTAAAACAGAAACGATAATTCATACCACATCCCCCGTCTTTGGGGTTATAAAGGGGCCCGGTTAGTCAGTGGGCAACCAGGCTGACAATTTTAAAAATGCTCTGGAAGAAAAAGAAGTAGGGAGGACTTCCATTTTGGGAAGCACAGAAGGCCCCAAAAACGGGGAACGTGAGGAGGTGAAAGAGATGGGTAAATTACAATTGGAAACGAAATGGAAGAACAACATTCAAATAAGGAATAATAGACCAATTGGAAAAAAGTAAGGGAAGTTTCAAAAAAAAAGAAACCAAAAAGACAGTTTTTTTTTTCGGGAAAAAGAAAAAGGGAATTATACCCCGGATTTGCATGTTCTCACAAAAAAAAAAACTGAAAATTCACTAATTGGGTAAGCCCAATAAATGATCGCTTTTTAAAAGTCGAATAAAAGCAAAATCAAATTTTAGATTATACAAGCTACGCACCAACCAAATTGAAAGGATAAGAAAGGGAAATTTTAACTCCCCAAAAGATCTTTAGACCAACCCTAACAGAGATGTAAAAAAATAGGGGAGACCTAAAACGCCAAAGTAGGAAAAAAAATCTAAAAATTACACCTGGGGAAAAATTTGGGCCTTGGGATATAAATGAAAGGGTAAAGATTTTTTTGAATTCGTAGACAAATAATTTATTAAAAACCCATACTTGTTCCAGACCACCGGGACACTTGTGCACGGGGTTTTTTCCCCAGACGGGGAGCGCCAAGGGTTTGATGCTTTGGCTGAACCAAAAAATGGAGGGGTTGCATGGGAAGTGCCAAGATGGGACCTGTCCGACTGCCAGTGCCCCACAACTGAGCTATCCTTTGAAGAGATCAAAAGGATGGAGCGTCCAAAACCACCTCTAGAGCTCGAACAAACTCTTGAAGAAATTAAGATTTGCAATGTCGAACGAATTTGAGGTATCAAACAATGTGGGGATGAGGGGCCCCGGGAAATGATTGGGGAAAAGGGAAAAAGAACTCCTGCTGAGCACTGTTTAAAAAAATATCGCCAGAAAAAACAAATTTCCCCCCTGATATCTGAAAAAACACTAAGTAAAATTTGAAACAAAAGATCCCTAAAAAAAAAAGGTATAATAACCCAGTTAAAAAAGAAATTTAAAAAAAATCAAATAAAAAATCAAAGATTATTGCGAAAAGAAAAGGGAAAAAATTTTTTAAAATAAACATTGCCAGAGAATTAAAACTGTTCTAAATAAGACAATAAAAAAATTACCAAGGATACGAAACTCACACGAAAATTTAAACCTAAATGGACACTATCAAAATAAAATGGACTTTTTTATGGAGGAAAAGAAATCAAAGATAGATGGAATCAAAATGTTCCAACTTTATAAAAGAATAAAGATCTAAACATCATTAATTAGACTCAATGACACGAGGTGAACCACCGCCCCTGTGGCAATTTTTAAAAGCCAAAAATAAGTAAAGAAAAACAAGAGCCCCGGAAAAGATGAAATAACAGCAGAATAATTAAGAATTGGTGAAAGTTTGAATATTTTTTTAAAACTTGTACAAAAATTTGGAAAGAAAGAAATGGCCAGAAGACGGGTAAAATCGTCTTTTCTCCCATACCTAAAAAAGGTGACGACTCCAAGCCAATAAAAGGACAATTTCATTTAATAAAATCCCGAGCAAAAATTTTGTTGAAAAAAATTGTGAAAGAATGAAAATTGAAGTTTAAAAGAGGAAATTTCGACGAACGCAGGTTTTCGCCCTGGAAAGGGTAAACCGAAACCCGATTCAAAAAAAAAATTTATAAAAGAGAAAAACAGAGAACATCAAAAAGACCTTACCCGTGTTTCACGATTATGTGAAAACTTTTTATATGTTTTATCACGAACCTCTGGAATAAAAAGTACGATTGAAGTTTTTAAAACCAAAATCCAAAATAAAAAAGCCTTGTATGACAACAAAAAAGCACTGTAAGAACCCCTTATGGGGTTTAAAAGAAGGTTTCGAAGTCAAACAAGGAACGTAGGGTTGCATTCTGTCCCGCACCTCTTTAATTATATTCGAAACAATTATGAGAGGTGCTCTAGAGAATTTTGAAGGAAAAGTGGGTGTTGGGGATCAAAATATCAAAACAGGGGACGCCGGAATAGTTTGATTGCCAGCAGTATCATGAAATACAAAAAACTACGATAAAGTTAGAGAAACAGCGAAAAAGGGTGGGTTGTTTCTTAATGCCAAGAAAACTAAGATCATGAAATTCAAATAAACCCGGGAATGAAAAATGAAACATGTTACATCAAGGAATATTGGGAAAAGTGAAAGAGTCACTTTTCTTGGAGCGTTTTAACTAAAAAATTATATTCCCCGGGATAAAAGAAGAATTACCATTTTCCAAAAAAGCACAAATTTCTTCAATAACAAAATTTTTTTAAAGACCAAAACATTACCTTAGGGAAAAACTGAGGTTTTTGAAAACCTTAGATTTCCCCAAATTGCTCATATGGGGTTTTGAGGTTGGGGTTGAAGTAGATAGACAAGAAAAAATCAATAGTTTTTAAAAGTGGGGGGTTACAGACGAGTATGTATCATGGACAGAGAAAGACGAATGTGAGGTGTGAGAAAAATAAATTTAAAGACCCACTGTTGGAATCTTTAACAAGAGGAAAAAAAGTTTATTGGTCATGTAATGAGAGGTAAAAATATTGAGAAAAACTTGGCTGACAGGAGGGTAGGAAACAAAAAGGGAAAGCAAACCCAAGACAAAACTGAGCGAAATATCAAAAATATTTGGGGCTGCGATGGTACAATGGGAAAAAAAAAACGTAAGATCGAGTTTAGTGGCGAAGGAGTGGAGAGGGCAGGCTCTAAACATGAGCTACCTTGTTGATGATGAGTATATATAATATATTATATATATAATATTGCTTAGAGATAAAAAATATATCAAATATAATATAAAAATTAAAATATATTATATATTTATTATTATATATATTTAAAACACACACGTACAATGTATGTTATATGTATATATTATATATAGTGGTGTGTGTGTGTTTTTGTGTATGTGTGTGGTGTGGGGTGGTGTGTCCCTGTTGGTTGTGTGTGTCTGTGTGTGTGTGGGTGTGTGTATTTTGTTATATATCAAATACAAATATTATATATAAAAATATTGAACTAACTTATATGGTATATATGAGTATATATATTAATATTATATAATTTCATAATATATATAATATATAATAATATATTATATATTATTTATAATATATATATAAAATATATATAAAAATATATTATATAATATATTATATTATATTGACTCTACCTATACGGGAGGAGTAGAAAAAAATATATAAATAATATATATATATTATATATATATTATATATATATATTTAAAATATATATACACATACACACACGTACAATGTAGTATATATTATATTATGTTGTGTGGGGTGTGTGTGTGTTGTTGTGTGTGGGGGTTGTGTGTGTCCGTGTGTGTGTTTTGTGGTGTGGGGGTGTGTGTGTGTGTGTGGATTGGTTTGTGGTTGTGGTGTGGGGTTTTTTTTGTGTGGTGTTGTGTGTTGTGTGTGTGTGCCCGTGGGTTTTGGGTTGTGTGTGTGGGTGTGTGTGTTGTGTTGTGTGTGTGTGTGGGTGTGTGGTGTGTTATACATAAAATTTTTTTTTTAAAAATAAATAGATAAATAATAAAAATAAATAAATTAATGTTTTAATGCAATAATTATTAATTAAAAAATATTATATTTTATATATATATAAATATATATAAATTTTATATATATATGCATATATTATATATTTATAAATATATATATATATTTATATTATATAAAATTAAATATATTATATAAAATTTTATATATAATATATATATATATAATATTATATTAATAATAATTTTATATATATTAATATATATTATTATATATATTTTTAATAGGGGCGGTATGGTGTATGTGTATTATTATATTATATATATATATATTTTAAATTATATTAAAAATTATATATATAATATATTATATATATATATATATATGGTGTGTGTGTTGGGTGGTTGTGTGTGTGTGTGTTTTGGGGGTTTGTGTGTGTGTGTTTGTGTGGGGTTGAAGGAGACGGGCCTGGGCTCTTTACATCCTTGTCCCTTTCCCCAGGGTTTCCCCCTTTTATATAGCTCATTGTTCACTTGGGGGAATATAAAAACACCAAATTTTTAACCATCTTTTAACAAAAAATATCCCCCTATTATCCTACTCTAAACAGCGGGGACCAACCAACACCACAACATTTTAAATGATAGAATAATGGTGACCAGACAGATGTGCAACATAACACGGCCGCCAGAGGCAAGGCAGGGGGCACCAGCGGGAAGGCGGGGCCCAGCGGCAAGGCAGCAGCCAGAAGGAAAAGCAGGGGCCCGCAGGCAAGGAAAGGGGCCCAGCAAGCAAGCAGGGGGCCAGTAGCCCAAAGCAGCGACTACGGGCGGGCACGGCCAGAGATGGGGGACGGCCACGGCAGGCAGGGGCCAGAGGCAGGGCACCACTCGGTTTTCGTCGTGATTCCTGTATTCAATCTCGTTAGATATGACTTTCAGTGTAAATTCCCTTCACCTTACCCCAAATATTTTTTTACTTATTTACCTTATTTAAAACAGCTGGAAATATGAAATAACATCCTTCCCGAGGTCATTTTGTCTCTCACAATACCCCCTCGGGTGGGACAAAAGTCAGTTCCCGCCCGAGGCTAGAGTCAGGGTGTGGTTTTTTAGGGGAAAAAACCCCCTTCCCTCGTAACTGTGACGGTTTTGACTTTTTTAATTACTTTTCCCTCTTTTTTTTTTTCAATTTCTTTTTCACCCCCTTTCTGTACATCCTTTTTTCCTTGTAATACTCTTGTGTTGGCCTAGCCTTTTAAATTTAAAAAGTTGGTCACGATTCCTATCACTAAAACCTTTATTGCTAATTTAGATTTTAAAAGTTTAAATTAATAAAGAAAAATAGATAAAATAATAAATAATAAATAATATATATGTGGCATTCCGAAAAGGGTTAAAAAAAATAAATCTCCGTTGGTTTTAGATTTAGTTTTCATGGGGGACTCACGCACACTCCATACCCAGTCTCCAAGGGGCGTTTTTCCTTTTGCGCCCCTCTTCACATCTACCCCCTTAACACACACCCCACAACACACACACACACCACACACACCCACACACACACACACACATATATAAAATTTATAAATAAATTTAAAATTTTATTATATATTTTATATATAATATAAATATATATTATTATTAATATATATATATATATTATTATATATATATTATAAAATATATATATATAAAATATATTATTAAATATATATATATTATATTTTTTTATATATAATAAGTTAAAATATAATTATATTTTTATAAAAAATATATATATAATATTATAATTAATATATATATAATTATATTATATATTAATATATTATTTATATAAAATATATATATATAATATATATATATTAATATTTTATATATTTGCAATGTTGTATTTTAAAAATACATATATATTTTATATTTTTAATATATATAATATAATATATATATATAATATATATATAATATATATAATTTGGAGGCCGCGGGGCCCAAGTGGTAGAGCATCGGATAAAAGACTGTCACGACGGAATCTGAGTTCGAGGGTTCGAGTACCGGCCGACGCGTTTTTCCCCTTTGGGAAAGGGAAACTTCCCCTCGATTCCCCTCCTAGAAAAACGACTTTCGCCTTGAAAAGTCGAACGCATGTGTCGTGGGGGAAAGTCGCCGCCGTGCCAAAAACCCAGGTTGATTAGAAGGGAAACCCAAAGGCAAGGTGGCATGCCAAAAACCCCGTAATGAATGAAGGGGCCTATGTCCTCAGGGGAAATGAAGGCTGTTGAAAAAAAAAAATTTAATATAATTTAGTTAAAATATATGTGTATATATTTTATAAATATATTATATTATATAAAATTTTTATATAATATAAAATATATATATTATGTGTGTGTGTGTTGTTGTTGTGTGTGTGGTGGTGTGTTGTTTTGTGTTTGTGTGTGTGTGTGTGTCTGCGTGTATGTGTGTGGTGTGTTTTTTGGGGTTTGTTGTGGTTGTGGGGTTTGTTTGTTGTGTGAATACTAATATTTTAAAAATATATATATTATATTTATATAATATAATATATATAATATATAATATATATAACATTATATGTGTTATAATAAATATATATTAAAATATAATTATATATATTTTTAATTATATATATATATATTATTAATATATATATAAAATTATATATAAAATTATATATATATATTTATTATATATATAATATATATATATATATATATTATATAATGGAAACACGCTCGGGGAATGGTATAGTAAAAAGGGTACTTTGCCCAAGGAGATCAACCGCATTCTTGTATCCCAGGAGGAACCCCCAAAACTGCAGCCTTTTTTGGAGGGATGATCCCTGCTACGATGGGGTTGGTTGGGTCCCCTTTGAATGCATTCTGCACGAGGGCCCGGAATCCCCAAAGCTAACTTGACGAAAACCGGGGAGACCCTGAACCTTGGGAGGCCCCCGGGGGCGCGAACCATCCCTAGGGTTAAATTGTGAACACCGGGTCAAGGCAAAATTTCGTCGGTTGGAGAATTGGAAATGTCACGTTCCTTTGCTGGGGTTAAAGGCCATTCTTAGTAATACCTTCGTATTCCCTACTTAGTCTAAAAACAAAATTCCTAGCTCTCCTGCAGATAACTTCAGCCCGCTCAGGGGATGGACTGACCATCTCGTTTGTTTTGGGGTTCATATATGAGATTTTGAGTAGCTTACCACAATAATAAATATATTAATATATATATATATATATATAATATTATATATATTATATATATAGATATATATATATATTATATATTATTATATATTATATATATTATATATTATGTGTGTGTGTGTTGTGTGGGGTGTGTGTGGTGGTGTGTTTGGTATGTGTTTTTGTATATAAATATATATGTATTGTGTGTGTGTGTGTGTGTGTGTGTGTGGTTTGGGGGGGTGTGTGTGGTGTGGGGTTTGTGTGTGGTGTGTTGTTGTTGTGTGGTTTGGTTTTGGTGTGGTGTTGTGTGTGTGTGTGTGGTGGTTGTGCATGTAGGTATTATGATGTTTAAAATGTATGCTAAATTATGTATTTATGTGTGTGAATTTCCCCTGAAAATGCTCGCTGCCCCGATTTCCCGAAATAAATTTAAGGGTTTGCCCTTAGGGCCGAAAGATTTTCATATTTTAACATTATTGTTTTGCTTTTTACTCGTTCCTTTATTTACTTTATGATTTTGACCCTTTATAAGGCAACGAAGTCTCAATCTTTTTCGAGGCAGCGGGAGTCCTGGTGTTTCAAAGGGCGGCGGGGGGGGACCTTTTCTGCTCATTTAATCATAGATGATTTGAGGAGTTAACCACGTTGGGGTGTGTGTGTAAAAAAGAGAAAAAAACAGTAAATGATAGCTAAAAAATTTTTTTGGGAATACGCATAAAAACGACGAAAAATTTTTCGGTATTTTTTCATTTTGGGTGATTTTCTTTTCCGTTAACACATGAAGGCTCCTTTTAATCTTTAAGTAACTATAAGGATCTAAAAGGAACGAAACTTTTGTTTAAATAAAAAAAGAAAAAAAAAAAAAAGTGTTTCTTTGAAATGAATATTATTTGAAGTTATTTAAGTACATCCGTTGTCACCGTTTTTTTTAGATTCCCTACAGATCGTAATGAAAACTTTGTGTGCTGTTGTTCTTGAGAGAAAAATATATTTGTTACTGCATTCTTGTAGAATAGGAGCTTGTACTGAAAAAGGCTGAGAGTGAGCGGAAGAAAAGATTGGGTTGGTGCGAATTAAATCGATGCAATTGAGTTTGGTGTCCTGAAGCTTTTTATGATGTACTGCTCAGGTGCTGAACCAGCGTTTTCAGGCTAGATTAGGTACGAAATTCTCTATAAGAGTGGTAATTTATATCCCATCGATAAAAGGAGGGGGCAAACGGATTTAAAAAAAATGCTTTAGGGGAAAGTGTAAATTTTATACTTTCCCAAGCATTGCTTTGGGAAAGACGAACAAATTATGGCAGTGTCACCGTTTTGGGTCCCTGCCCGCGATAGTTAAGAAATTTTTTTTCCTTTTTGCATTTTTGAGTATCACGTGTTACCATCATTTTTTTTTCTCTCCCTTTGTTCCAGTAAAGGTTTATTCGTTCTTTTCAACGTACTGATTATAATTACTTATTTTAATTTTAATTTTTTTAATGGCACATTTTGCATCCAAAGGGATTCTCCTTCCAGAATCCTAACACTGTGCACTGACGGGTCACAAGTTCACCAAGGATCGCTAGGTCCCCGAGGAAAAAAAAAGTTTTTTGCTAGAGATGACACGAAACTGAAAAAAGGAAGCTCCGGGAGTACAGCGGTAACGTGTCGGCCTTCCCTCCCAGGGGCGGGGGGTTTGCGCCCCCCCCAGGCGCGAGGAGTTGCAAATTTCGCCCGGAGGTTTTTGCTGTGGTGGGGACCACGGCGGGTAAGGGCTAGGTACACCAGGGGGGAACCAGCTGCACACGTGAGCGGTAGGCATTATCGACCCCAAGCCGGCTCCCCCCATGGGCAAGCCCGGAGAGGTAAGCTTCACATATGGACTTACCTTGAAATATGGATGCCAAAAAGGGGACGCGAAGGAGGCAAATGGGAACATTGATAGCTTTTGTGGGGAGCAGAAGAGGATGTCGTATGATATTCAAAAACAGTTTTCCATGAGTCTTGCTTTACATGTGTCGTATTTTTTTAAATACGATTTTTGGTATAGTTTAGCTGCATTGTTTTCTTCAATCTGGCTAATACTACAAAGACATGTTTTTTTGTGTTTTTTTTAGGAAATTTTTTGTCAAATAAGCGGAACGAAATCACTTTGAGATTACAAATGCTTAAGCAGTATAGTTATGGGATTTAATTTTATCATTCTTTTTTTTTTTATAGGTTTTTACGATTACATTGTTATCATTATCATCTTTTATCATATTACATTATTATTTTCACTCTATTTTATTTTTTATATTTTTTTCCATTAACAGTATTTTTACCTATTATTTTAATTATAAATTTTATTATTTTTTAACATTTAAAATAAACATTAAATTTTTAAATTTTTCATTTTATTTTCGTTAATTATTTTATTTTTGTTATTAATTATTATTATTATTATTCTTTTTTTATTATTATCATTTTTCTTTCATATCTTTTCATTATATTACTACATTATCATTCTTATCATTACATATCATTATCATTACAATTTTCATTTATTTTCATTTTTATTTTTTATTTCCTTAATCCTTATTATCATTATTTCATTATTATTATTTTTATTATTATTATTATTTTTATTATTTTTATCATTTTTGTTGTTGTTTTTTTTGTTATCATTATTATGTAGTAAAAATAAAAAAATAAAAATAATAATGATTATCATTATTATTTTTTTTATTATTTTTATTTATTATTTAATCAGTTTTTAAACTTTAGCTTTAAACCCGTCTTTATAGGGAGTCGTATCAAAATTTTCTTTGCCCGTTATTTCCCTTCCCCTAAAATTTGCTTGCAGGGAGTCTTCCACCTATTCTTTTCCTTCTCCCTTCTGCCTTCAAAAATTAAGCACCTTTTCCCCGTATTCTGCTCGCCCCCATCACATGTACTATTTTGACCTTCTTTCTGTTTTTACTGATATTTCCAGACTTTAGTTTTTCCACGAAGTCTATATTACTATTCCCTGCCAACCTTCGTAACTCCACCATCAAAAACATACGTTTTTCTGTGTATGCGGGAATGTCCTTTTTAATGGCCACGTTTCTCCCCCCAAAAATCATTGCTGTTTCCACCCCCGTCCTCCTTTATTTTCCCTTCATTTCCCCACAATTTCTTTCACACAAAAAATCCTGCACTTCCTTCCGTTTCTCCATTTTGATTGTATCCTATGATTTATCTTGTTCCAGTGCCCCGCTCATGACATGTGGTAGCCCAAATCTGAAGATTGTCCCTTTTTAAATTTTGCCCGCACCCGGACTTACTCATTGCATCCTCCGCATCTGAATGATATACTCCATCTTTTTCGACTAAACTTAAGCCCCTCTATCCTCCATTCTTCAGATTTTGTTAACCTTCCCTGGTGATGTCTTTTTAGGACTATATCGTTTGCAAATAGCACATCCCACGGGCTGGAGTATATTTCCCGCTTGAGTACATACAATATCAAACTAAATGTAAGGACTCAAAACCGAACCCTTTAGAAGCCCCCTTTAACAAAGAGCCTGAATCTTTTCCCAATCTTGTTCATGCTTCCTCATAATTCTTTTTTAGCGTACATACTTTTTTTATACTTTTTTCCCATAATCTTCACACTTCTTCCTCGGGATAGTAATTTTTTTTCTAAATCTATAAATATTAAATGTAACTTCTGTTTTTTTTCCTCATTGCCTTTAAGGAAAGATTTATATTTTATACCCTTTTTCTTTTTATATTGGTCCTCACACCTCCCCCCACGCATCTAGCATTTTTCTTTATTGTTAAATTTAAATTCCCACTCCATTCACCCCCCCGCCCAGACTTATCCACATTCTGGCGTTATTCATCTTCCATAACCCTTTTTTACTTAATGTTTTTTACTCGGGTGTTTTCACGCTCGGGGTATATTGCCCAAAAAACCCCTTTTTTCATTTCTTCTTTCTTTAGCCTCTCAAATATTTTTCTACTTTTTTTAAATATCTTATATCCACTCGGGCCTCTTCCCTTGTTCTAATTTTTGTGAAGGTCCTTTGTAGCTTATTCCGCCTTTTGCCAATGATCTACCTCTTCTCATTGTTTCCAAGTCTTCGTAAATTTCTTTACCACTAGGCTTTTGCCTGTGTCACTGTCTCTTTCCCTCTTTTTAGTTTTGCTTTCATTTTCTCACCCCTTTTTGTTCTTTCTTTTTCTTTGTCTTTTCCTGCACTTCACATTCCACCCCCCATGTTTTTTTTCCTTTGGGGGGCCCCTTTCCCAAGTTTTACAAGTGTGCCTCAAAGAACGCCATGTTTTTGTCAAGGGTGGGGGGTGATGATCCCAGTTAGACTCGCATAAGGTTTATTCAGTAGCGGTCAACCTTTTTAATTAATACATCGTTTAGGAAATGCGGCATACAATAAAAAAAAAACCATAATAACAATATATATAGATTATAAGATAAAAAACTCCTAAATACGGGATACATACCCCTTGGGGGAACAGTCAGAATATCGCTGATTCCAGTATGTATGGGGTTTGACGGCACGGGGGTTTCTCCTCGAACTGCCCCACCCTTTAAAACATAATATGCTACGACGTCAAGTAAATTCTACTTAATATGTTATCCCTTAGTTGGGGTTTCACGACCCCACTATCTTCCAGCATCGATACATGAAGACCCCCATCATTCCCTAGGGACGACCCCTCCACAAACAAGTTCTGAAGGTCAGTCTTATGGTGATAGGGGACCATTTTTGACCCGGGGGTCACAGCCGAATGGCCCTCCTCGGGGAGGTTGTGACAAGAAGATAAATTTTTATACAAACAGCCTCTCCGTTTGCGTGTTACAGAATAAGTGATATACAGAATATATGAACACCAAATATAAATGTGTAACCAGCGGGGGCTACACTCCCCCCTTTGCCCACTGTGGAAAACCCAAAATAACCCCGGGTTAGGATAATGATATTCTAAGAGGATACTTCACTAGGGGGTCGTGGGGATTCCAGAACTAGTCCGGACTTTGGTCTTTCCTCGAGTCCATCTTCCCGGCTATAGCCTCGTCACCCCCCCCTGCCTCCCCGGTTCTGGGAGTGTTTTTCGACAAGAGGAAAAGGGTTTTTCCCCTTTCCTGAAGATTTCGGAGGCTTCAACTGTTTCGTCTCACCCTCATTTTCAGGTATTCAGTTTTTCCATCATCTCCAGAACCTATCTTAGGACTTGTGCATGGACCAGGTCGCCCATAGGTTGTCAAGTAAGCTTTGTCATTTGTTCATTGGATCCCATTTACATTCATCCTCGGGCAGGTTAGGGTTAAAGCTTCTGTTCTGTGACACCCCGGGGATCGCGAAAGGGGGGCTGTTCGTCCTTCAACTCTTTGCCTGGGAAGGGCCCTTGTTTCATTCTCGACAGATATAAAGGGGCCCACAATAGAAGTTCCTTTTAATCTGCTAATTTGGTCTTAGATAGTGTCCTAAGAAAGCAAATATACACATGGGGGGCCCAAAAAACCCTCAAATAATTCCAGTCATGCGATATACTTTTGGCCTCGCAAGAAACCCCCCTTTTGGCCACCACAAAAACCTTAGAACATCAGACCCCTTGGGGTACCTTTACCGGTGAAACATACCCTTGTTTCCAGCTACGCAATTCTTTTTTCTCAAAAACCGGAGCAGTATCCAAAAGGGTCTTTCTCAATTTGGGGCCTTGCAGACCGCTTTTTAGGGGGTCCCTTTCAAAGGAAGCGACAGTGGACACTGTGTTTTTTCTAATTTTTGTAGGATTGAATACCGGGTGGTGTGGTAGGTCCCATGTCTTCCCGGGCGGTCCTCTCCCTTTTCCCTGCTAAAATTCCTTCTTGAAGTAACTTCCCATTTCTGCTCTTTATTTACCTTCAGGATTTACCTTTGAAGACTTTTTTTCAGGCCAGAAGTCGTTTTTTTCCCCATATCATTGTGAAGGGGGGGCTCAATTTCCTTTAAAGTGAATGGGAATCATGATGTCCATCAATCAGGGTTCCCTCTTTGCCCCACAAAATGTAGGACTTGTAATCTCCACTGATTTTCCCTTTCATCGTGTGCCCCTCCCCAAAGGGACATGGTGCTCGTGCTGCGGTACAGGGCACTTCATTTATGTGGGTCCAAAAATTTTTTGCCCCTAGTGACCGTTAACCGCCCATCCTAATTTTGCCCTTACAGAAAGGTTCACCCTCCCCCCCTTTCTGACCTCCGAGGCAAAAGTGCGGGGGGTCCTGCCATCAGTAACTCGAGCTCCAGTTGGGGGATTTGCCTGAAGAAACCAGGTCTCGAGGGGGCCAGGAGTGGTTTAAATTGGTCACTCTAGCTTTGATAGACCTTCAGGGAAAATCGAGGACGATCACCTGACGGAGTGTTTATTTTCTTCCTGTGTACGCCCGTGACCATGAGATAAACCTTTTTGGTGTCATAGTAAGTTTCCGTGCAGGAGTAATCACCGTGTCTCTTTTCCCTCCTCTGCCAAAGCATTTTATACCTTGATGGAAACAGAAAGACAGGAACTACCGGAGCCCACAAGGCACATGTATCAGCATGTTACTATCACTTAAAAATGGGGGGGGGGGCCCCGTCCTTCATTTCCCCCTGTGCTGCTTTAAAAGCCCCCTTTTTGGGGCGTCCCAAAGGGGAATGTACCTTTTCCCCTTTGTACGAAAAAGGGCCAAATAAGCGGTCTTTTACCTGGGGGGGATAGAGGGCGAATATCTTGCTCAAACCGACCCCGGTGGGCCCAATCCCTCAGGATACTCCCTTTTAGCTTGGGAATTTTTACTTGCAACTTTTTGTTTTACCCCCACAAATTTTTTTTTGTCAGCCCCTTTTGATGGGAAGGGGTTTTTGAGGGGAGGGTTCTTTGGGTTTTCGAATTTTTCGTTTGGGCCGGTGTGCATCATGGCCCCACACACTTAAAGTTTCAGTAGTGTGTGTTTTCGAAGTCTTTTAGATCCCCACTTTTTGTCGATGCTTGATTTTTGTTTCAGTGTCTGAGAGCGGCCCTCATCACTTGTGGATTCTGATGTAGTGCATTTCGTTGCCTTGATTTCCTTTTTTTATTGTCATTGTCGTCCTTATGTTTTTCCTTGCAAAGGTTTTTCCGGAATCCGTTTAATTTTTCTATAACTCACTCCATAGGATGACAGGGTCCCTTTCCTGCGACTTTTTGAGTGGGGTCACGCTGGCCAGAGCGTCGAGGGGGAGGCTCGGGGCTTTCCCTTCCCCCTATGTTACTCATGGAAATAAAAGGGGTCCCTTCTCAGAATTTATGATGGAGAAACCTGGGGGCTCCCCTTCCTTTTTACATTCCAGGACCCAAAAGGTGGAGGGTTTTCTTACCGTTTTCCACCTCAGGTTTGCGATTTTCAGACTCTTTTATATCTTTGTCCCCCACCCCCATCGTCTTAGCGTGTCTATTTTCCCCCTCCATCCTTTCTTACGTCCACCGACTATTTCCCGCGGGAAAAGCTCACCTGACATCTGATCAAAAACAGTGTGGGTTTCTTGTTTTTTTAATGATCAGTGTGTTTTTTTAAATCTGCAAAATGCAGCACCATGGGTTTTTTACTCTGCAGGAATGCAGCACCGTGGGTATTTTACTCGAAAATGCAGCACCGTGGGTATTTGACCTTTCAGGGGTGCAGACCCTGGGGTTTTTTGACTCTGCAGGGATGCAGCCTTTGGGGTTTTTGACTCTGCAGGGGTGCAGCCCCCTGGGTTTTTGATCTGCAGGGTTTTTTTTCAGCACGTGGGTATTTGACTCTGCAGGGGTGACCCGGGTTTTTGACTCTGCAGGATGCAGCACCGTGGGATTTGACTCTGCAGGGATGCGCACCGTGGGATTTGACTTGCAGGGAAAGCAGCACTGTGGGTTTTTTACTTTGCGGATGCAGCACCCTGGGGGTTTTGGGCTGTGCAGGGATCAGCACCCTGGGTTTTTTACTGTGCAGGGGATGAGCACCGGGGTTTTTTACTCGCAAGGGGTGCGAACCGTGGGTTTTTTTTACTCTGCGGGGTGCAGCACCCTGGGTTTTTTACTCGAGGGATGCAGCACGTGGGTATTTTACTGCACGAATGCAGCACCGTGGGTATTTGACTCTGCAAAAAATGCAGCACCCCTGGATTTTTTTACTCTGCAGGGATGCAGCACCGTGGGTTTTTTTACTCTGCAGGGGTGCAGCACCGTGGGTTTTTTTACTTGCAGGGAGCAGCACCGTGGGTTTTTGACTTGCAGAGAGAGCACGGGGGATTTTACTGCCGAACAGCACCGTGAGTATTTGACTTGCAAGAATGAGCACCCTGGTATTTAATCTGCAAGAAGGCACCCTGGGTTTTGACTCTGCAAGAATGGCACCGTGGGTATTTTTACTCTGCAAGAAAGCAGCACCGGGGTATTTGATTGAAAATGCAGCACCAGGGTATTTGACTTCAAAAAATGCAGAACCGGGTATTTGATTGAAGAATGCAGCACCGTGGGTATTTGCTCTGCAAAAGCAGCACCGGGGTATTTTATCTGCAAGAATGCAGCACCGGGGTATTTGACTCTCAAGAATGCGCACCCGGGGATTTTACTCTGCAAAATGCGCACCGTGGGTATTTGACCTGCAAGAAAGCACCGTGGTTTTGATCGCAAGAAAGGCACCGGGTATTTGAATCGCAAGAATCAGCACCCGTTTTTCACTCCTTTAAAAAAACCAACATGTGGGTTTTTAACTCCTTAATGAACACAACAGTGTGGGTTTTCAAAATCCCTTAATGAACACAACACGTGGGCTTTTTCATCCTTAAAAAACACAACCGTGGGTTTTCAACTCCTTAATATACACAAAAACCCCCGGGTTTTTTCTCCTTAAAAAAACAAACACTGGGGTTTTTTAACTTTTTAAAAAAAACACCGTGGGTTTTCAATTCCTTTAAAAAACACAACACTGTGGGCCTTTTAAAATCTTTTAAAGAACACAACCGTGGGTTTTAAAACCTTAATGAAAACAACACTGGGCTTTTTAACTCCTAAAAAACACAAAACTGGGCTTTTTAACTCCCTTAAAGAACACAAAAAATTGGGCTTTTTAAATCCAAAAACACAACACTGTGGGGTTTTTTTCCCTTAATAAACAAACCTGTGGGGTTTTAAATCCTTAATAAAAACAACACGTGGGGTTTTTACTCCTTAAGAACACAAAAAACTGTGGGGTTTTAAATCCTCAATAAACACAAACGTGGGGTTTTTAACTCCTTAATGAAACAACACTAGGATTTTTACTGTACTGACCACCCCACACTGATTCAAAAACTCACACGATATCCAATTTTTTCCCCTTTTTAGAGTGGAAACGTTACGACGCAAGAACCCAACAGGGGCACGGACACTAGTCTGTTTTTCATTTTTTGTAAACCGTGCGTGTGTTCCCGTAGAGTTTTTTGACTGGTGGGTTTTTCAGGAGTCCCCGTCCGTGCTAGCACCCCACGCGCTGCCCTTTTCCTTCCGTCGGCAGGGGTTTACTTCACCCCCACTCCGGTTTGTGCTTTAATTTGCGTTTGACTGGCCGCCGAAAAAACGCCTTGATTTGTCATGGGTGGGGGTGATAACCCCTGGTAGCACCGCATAAGGTTTATTTGTAGCGGGGCAAACCCTTTTAAATTAAAACATCGATTATGGGAAAGCGTGCACAATACATAAAAAACCCCAAAAAACTTATATTGATTATAAAATAAAGAACTCCCACAAATTACATACGCTTGCGGGAACATCAGAATATCAGTGATTCCCGTATGCTATGGGCTCTTTACGGCACGGGGGTTCTCCCGAATGCCCCCACCCTTTTTAAAAAATACTATGCTACGACGTCAAGTAACTTCTATTTAATGTTTTACATAGTTGGGTCCGACCCCCCTATTTTCCCGCTCGATCACAGAAGACCACCATCACTTTCCCGGGGGGCACCCCCACACAAACAAATTCTGACAGGTCGTCTTATGGCTGATCGGACCATTTTTGACCCGGCCCGGTCACAGCCGACAGGCCTCCTCGAGGAGGTTGTGCACGAAATGAATTTTATACAATACAGCCTCTCCGATTTCAGGTTACGAATGGATTACAGAATATATGATACACCATAATTGAATGTGATATACCAGCGGCGGACCCCAAAATTTTTCCCTTTTTTTTTTCTGATTCCCTTTAAATTTTCCCCCCCATTCATTTACATCTTTTAGCTTTAAATTCATCATTACCTTTGCTTAAATGATCCTTCAAAGATGCATCTTTTAATCTCCCCCATTTTTTTTTTCTGGACACCTTGCTTTTTTTCCCCCTTGGACATTAAATTCGCTCTGTACAAGCAGAATGGTTTTTTTTATCATTTTATTTTTTTTTTCCTTTTTCCCCGTGTTTCCTTTGCTCAAGGAAGTCTAATTGACTCTCTTTTCTCCACTTTTAGGGGGATTTACTGATTATTTGTTTGCTAGCAAAATATCAATTTTTATTCCTTCTGCTTTCATCTCCCCTACCCCCCAGCCAACGTCCGTTCATTCCCAAATTCCTTTTAAAAAACCCTCACCAATTATAGAGCCTTTGCGGATTGCTCCATCTAATTGACGCGAAACTCCTTTCCCACTCCTGTTTCCAACTTTGCTGATATGCACACACCCACTTTCCCAAAGCCCCCCCATGTGTTAACTTTACACTCTAATCCTATCTTTTTCCTTCCACAATACAGATCTTCCTTCCAAACCTTATCAAAAATTGTCCCAATGTCAATATTTCTAATTTTTTCCCTTTTCCCATTGTATTATCATTATTATAATGATGATGAAAATTTTACCCCTTTTTCTCATCATAAAAATTTATTTAATATTATCTAATTTTATTCTTATATGTTATTTTATCTTTATCCATTTTGAATTATTGTTGTACTTTTATTTTATTGTTATTATTATTACCATACTATCATCATCATTTTTTTTATCATTTTTATATTTTCATTTTATATTACTTTTATCATTATTATTTCCTTATTATTTTTTTTTTTACATTTCATCATGAAAGCTGGTCCTACGGCCTGCCATTTTTTCCTCATCTCACCGTCAGCTTCCCGTACCTCGCGCCCCCTAAATCTCACACCCGGCAACGCTTGCAGCGCGTTCTCTCACATATCTCTATTACATACGTTCATTTATTTCTTTTTTTATTTTTCCTTTTTACGTTGGTTCCTATAAGTCATTCTTTTTTGAGTTTGCCCTTTGACTCCGCCCCGTCTGGATTCTTTTTTTTGCAGTTTATTCTCTCTTTTTCTGGGTTTTTCATGGTTATTATAAAATTTTAAAATTATCTCTTATTTTTATTTTGCTTTTTTGTCATTTTTTTTGTCTACAAAAAGTTTTTTTTTCATTTTAAGAAATGGTTGTAAGATCTTATCATCTTAACTGCTGCAAGGATGGTTGTAATTGAGAAAGATCGAGGTGGTAGAAAGACTGCCAGATGCAGTCTTCCTTCTGCTCACTGCTGCAAAGCCCACAACATTTTCAGATTTCGAACCTTTATATATTGCATCTTATCCTGGTAATTATTGCTGAAGAAATTTCTCTCTGACTTCTGCTTCGGATCTCTCCCCTTCCCCCTTCCGACAAATCAGGTCAACTTGATTTGTCTAAGGGGGGAATGGGGAATTCCCCCCCTTTGCCCCCGGGGTAATGAAAAAGGGGGTTCTCTACTCTAGATACAGGGATTCCACGGTGAAGACCTGAAATCCCTAGTACGATTTTGAGAGCTTATTTTGACCCAATCCAAAAATCGGAGAACAGTGGGAGTTGCAGAAGAATAACCCCATTCATAAAAAGCTACTACGAAAAGCCCGGGAAAAACCCAGACGTTGTGCGGGGCTGCGCCCCAAAATAGGTGAAAGAACCTGCAAAAACAAGGGTTTGTAGCCCTTTACTTTTTTAAATGTTGATGTGAGGCACCCCTGTAAGCCCTTTATTCAAAAATTAGACCCAAGTACTTCACCTCTTGGGCAAAGCAGGGGGTTTGCTCCTAAATAGAGGGAAGGGGGAACTTTTTTCGTTTTTGGGAAAAGTAGCCATGGCTTGCTTGGGGGGAAAATTTAACCCCGATAGTTCCCCTCTACAACCCGATTTATTGCAGCCTGCTGTGTCCTTTCACAACCCGTAACTTCCTCCTGAGCAGTAAGTGTAAAGTCATCCACAACGATTACATGAGACAGATCGAAGCCTTTTCAAGGTCAAAGAAGATGCTAAAAATGTGAGTTGCTGTGCGAAAAAATTCGGGATAAAATTTCCATCCCCCAATGCATCTGTGGTCGATCTCAATTTTCTAAAGCCTTATGATATGGGGTCAAAAGTTTTTTTTTCTAGCAGCCCTGTCAACCTGAAGTTTTCCATTTTTTTCTCAGTTCAGGGTGCGCTGGTGAGAGAAATGGCATGTAATTTTGGGGGGGAAACATCTTTGTCAGGGGTTTAGGAAAAGGGAAAGATTATACCTCTTTTTCCCGTGGAGGCACTGTACCCCCCATAATCTATTTAAAGGGCCAACGGGAACCCGGGAGCTCTCCGGGAAGTGGATATCATTTGATAGGAATACCCCACTTCCTGGGGGAGTTTACGGCGACTGAGAGCAAGTCCATCTCCTTGTGCAAAAAATGGCAAGTTTATGGGAAATTTTGCTCAGTCTTACTGAAAAACGACACTGGGTGTTGTTCCTGTTCCAGAGGAGCTATGGACTAACTAGTCTTGCAACATCTTTTTTGTCTGTGATATTGCCATCTATCTCAAGAGGTTGTGATATGGAGGGGCTTTTCCAGCAACTTAAGCACCTTTTCCCATGCCCATGCTAAGGGGGGGCCCAGAGTTAATCGAGGAGACATACTGTCTCCACGACGTCCGCTAGCCTTTAGCACGGCCTGGCCTTGGCTGGGCTTTTGTAACTGTAAGGGTTTTATGCTAAGGGGTCATTTCAACCCTTAAACACTTTCCTGTTTTGACAGTTGTTGGCATTCACCGACCACCTGGTATTGGAGGTCGACGGTATGTCGCACTTTGGGAATGTTTCTGCAAAGGGGAATCGGAAGTGAAAAGGATTTAAAAGCATCTTTAACACACGGAAATCATTAAAGATCCTTTTCAAACTGCAGTTGATCAAAAAATTCCCGTCTGCATGTCAATCGCCATCTCTGCACTGCATTGACTGGGGAAAACATTCACCCCCCCTCCCAAAATTTTTTGGAAAGTGGTCGCTTCCATGTAAGTCTTCCCTGATCTGCCAAGTGAAGTTTAATGTGAATCAGGTGGGTATTTATAGGGTTTATTGGAGAATGTCCAGTTTGAATTTGGAAATAGTGGGAGTGTCACTGTTGTAAAACGATCTACTCTTAAGAACAAGGACCCCAAAGGGCCCCCTCGGGGTTGCACAAAATCTCCCCCCAGGTGAGGGACCCTGAAACTCCCCAAAAATAGAAATGGAGTGGGAACTGCTAAAATAGTTTTTTAAATCATTTTTGTTTTAGATTTTTTGGGGGGAAGGGATGGATGAACAGTGTAAAAATCGTGTCAAGTATT